>NW_027254378.1:130000-187500 GCF_044704955.1 Pristiophorus japonicus | reverse complement strand
ATCTGTCCCGACATCTCCAACTCTCAGTTTCTGCATCTCTCTCCACAGTTCTCTCTTTTAATCCTGTTCCACAACTCTCTGCCCCGTCTTCGCCCGGTTACTGTGTGTCTCTCTCCCTGTCCCTCTGTTTGTGTCTCTCAGTATCTGGATCTTCTGTTCTCAGTCCCTGTCCACAAATCCTGTGTCAGACCTCCACTCACCACCCACCAACTCACCCACTCACCCATCCACTCACTCACCCACTCACCCATCCACTCACTCATCCATCCATTCACCCACTCACCCACTCACCCACCCACCCACTCACCCATCCAATCACTCACCCATCCACTCACACATCCACTCACCCATCCAATCAGTCACCCACCCACTCACCCACTCACCCACTCACCCATCCACTCACTCACCCACTCACCCATCCACTCACTCATCCATCAATTCACCCATTCACTCACTCACTCACCCACTCACTCACCCATCCACCCACTCACCCATCCACTCACCCATCCAATCACCCACCCACCCACTCACCCATCCAATCACTCACCCAATCCAATCACATACCCACCCACACACCCATCCACTCACCCACCCACTCACCCATCCACTCAACCATCCAATCACTCACCCATCCACCCACCCACCCACTCACCCAACCAATCACTCACCCACCCACTCACCCATCCACCCACTCACCCATCCACTCACCCATCCAATCACTCACCCATCCACCCATCCAACCACTCACCCATCCAATCACCCATCCAATCACTCACCCATCCATCCACTCACCCATCCACTCACCCATCCAATCACCCACCCACCCACTCACCCATCCAATCACTCACCCATCCACACACCCACCCACTCACCCATCCAACCACTCACCCATCCAATCACCCACCCACCCACTCACCCATCCAATCACTCACCCATCCACTCACCCATCCATCAACCATCCACTCACCCATCCAATCACCCACCCACCCACTCACCCATCCACTCACCCATCCAATCACTCACCCACCCACCCACTCACCCATCCAATCACTCACCCACCCACCCATCCACCCACTCACCCTTCCACCCACTCACCCTCCACTCACCCATCCAATCACCCACCCACCCACTCACCCACCCACCCATCCACCTACTCACCCATTCACTCACCCATCCAATCACTCACCCATCCACTCACCCATCTACTCACCAATCCAATCACTCACCCATCCACTCACCCAAACACTCACCCATCCACTCACCCATCCACTCACCCATCCATTCACTCACCCATCCACTCACCCATCCACTCACCCATCCACTCACCCAATCACTCACCCATCCACTCACCCAATCACTCACCCATCCACTCACCCAATCACTCACCCATCCACTCACCCAATCACTCACCCATCCACTCACCCAATCACTCACCCATCCACTCACCCATCCAATCACTCACCCACCCACTCACCCATCCACTCACCCATCCACTCACCCAATCACTCACCCATCCACTCACCCAATCACTCACCCATCCACTCACCCAATCACTCACCCATCCACTCACCCAATCACTCACCCACCCACTCACCCAATCACTCAACCATCCACTCACCCAATCACTCACCCATCCAATCACAAAATCGCTCACCCAACCACTCACACAATCACTCACCCATCCACTCACCCATCCAATCACTCACCCACCCACTCACCCATCCACTCACCCACCCACTCACTCATCCACTCACCCAATCACTCACCCATCCATTCACTCATCCACTCACCCATCCACTCACCCACCCAATCACTCACCCATCCAATCACCCACTCACTCACCCACTCACTCACCCACTCACCCACTCACCCATCCACTCACCCGCCCAATCACTCACCCATCCACTCACCCACTCACTCACACACTCACCCATCCACTCACCCACACACCTATTCACCCACTCACCCACTC
Source organism: Pristiophorus japonicus (assembly GCF_044704955.1). Taxonomy (NCBI): domain Eukaryota; kingdom Metazoa; phylum Chordata; class Chondrichthyes; family Pristiophoridae; genus Pristiophorus; species Pristiophorus japonicus. The sequence goes on along the minus strand of NW_027254378.1, from coordinate 185,528 downwards.
ACCCGCTCACCCATCCACTTACTCACTCGCTAACTCACTTACTCACTCACGCACTCACCCACTCACCCATCCACTTATTCTCTCACTCACCCACTCACTCAACCATCCACTCACTCATCCATCCACTCACACACCCATTCACCCATCCAATCACTCACCCATCCACTCACACACCCACTCACCCATCCAATCACTCACCCACCCACTCACCCACTCACCCACACACCCACACACCCATCCACTCACTCACCCAATCACCCATCCACTCACTCATCCATCCATTCAACCACTCACCCATCCAATCACTCACCCATCTGCTCACACACCCACTCACCCATCCAATCACTCACCCACACAATCGCCCACTCACCCACTCACCCACTCACCCATCCACTCACTCATCCACTCACTCATCCATCCATTCACCCATCCAGTCACCCACCCACCCACTCACCCATCCAATCACTCATCCACTCACCCACTCACCCACTCACCCACCCACTCACCCATCCAATCATTCACCCACTCACCCATCCACTCACCCATCCAATCACCCACCCACCCACTCACCCATCTAATCACTCACCCAATCACCCATCCAGCCACTCACCCATCCAGTCACCCATCCAATCAACCCACCCACCCACTCAGCCATCCACTCACCCACCCACTCACTCACCCACTCACCCATCCACTCACTCATCCATCCACTCACCCATCCACTCACTCATCCATCCATTCACCCATCCACTCACCCACCCACCCACTCACCATCCAATCACTCACCCACCCACTCATCCATTCACTCACCCACCCACTCACACATCCACTCACCCACCCACTCACCCATCCACTCACCCATCCACTCACCCATCCAATCACTCACCCATCCACCCATCCAACCACTCACCCATCCAATCACCCATCCAATCACTCACCCATCCACCCACTCACCCAACCACTCACCCATCCACTCACCCATCCAATCACCCACCCACCCACTCACCCATCCACTCACCCATCCAATCACTCACCCACCCACCGATCCACCCACTCACCCATCCACTTACCCATCCAATCACCCACCCACCCTCTCACCCATCCACTCAGCCACCCACCCACTCACCCATCCAATCACTCACCCACCCACCCATCCACCCACTCACCCATCCACTCACTCATCCATCCACTCACATACCCACTCACCCATCGAATCACTCACCCATCCACTCACACACCCACTCACCCATCCAATCACTCACCCACCCACTCACCCACGCACCCACTCACCCACACACCCATCCACTCAATCACCCAATCACCCATCCACTCACTCATCCATCCATTCACCCACTCACCCACTCACCCACCCACCCAATCACCCATCCAATCACTCACCCATCTGCTCCCACACCCACTCAACCATCCAATCACTCACCCACCCAATCACCCACTCACCCACTCACCCACTCACCCATCCACTCACTCATCCACTCAATCATCCATCCATTCACCCATCCACTCACCCACCCACCCACTCACCCATCCAATCACTCACCCACTCACCCACTCACCCACTCACCCAGCCACTCACCCATCCAATCACTCACACACTCACCCATCCACTCACCCATCCAATCACCCACCCACACACTCACCCATCTAATCACTCACCCAATCACCCATCCACCCACTCACCCATCCACTCACCCATCCAATCAACCCACCCACCCACTCACCCATCCACTCACCCACCCACTCACTCACCCACTCACCCATCCACTCACTCATCCATCCACTCACCCATCCACTCACCCATCCATCCATTCACCCATCCACTCACCCACCCACCCACTCACCCATCCAATCACTCACCCACCCACTCATCCATTCACTCACCCACCCACTCACCCATCCACTCACCCAGTCACTCACCCATCCACTCACCCATCCACTCACCCATCCGATCACTCACCCATCCACCCATCCAACCACTCACCCATCCAATCACCCATCCAATTACTCACCCATCCACCCACTCACCCAACCACTCACCCATCCACTCAGCCATCCAATCACCCACCCACCCACTCACCCATCCACTCACCCATCCAATCACTCACCCACCCACCCACTCACCCATACAATCACTCACCCACCCACCCATCCACCCACTCACCCATCCACTCACCCATCCAATCACCCACCCACCCACTCACCCATCCAATCACCCATCCAATCACTCACCCACCCACCCACTCACCCATCCAATCACTCACCCACCCACCCATCCACCCACTCACCCATCCACTTACCCATCCAATCACCCACCCACCCTCTCACCCATCCAATCACTCACCCACCCACCCATCCACCCACTCACCCATCCACTCACTCATCCATCCACTCACACACCCACTCACCCATCCAATCACTCACCCATCCACTCACACACCCACTCACCCATCCAATCACTCACCCACCCACTCACCCACTCACCCACTCACCCACATACCCATCCACTCAATCACCCAATCACCCATCCACTCACTCATCCATCCATTCACCCACTCACCCACTCACCCACCCAGCCACTCACCCATCCAATCACTCACCCATCTGCTCCCACACCCACTCAACCATCCAATCACTCACCCACCCAATCACCCACTCACCCACTCACCCACTCACCCATCCACTCACTCATCCACTCAATCATCCATCCATTCACCCATCCACTCACCCACCCACCCACTCACCCATCCAATCACTCACCCACTCACCCACTCACCCACTCACCCAGCCACTCACCCATCCACTCACTCATCCATCCACTCACCCATCCACTCACTCAACCATCCATTCACCCACCCACTCACCCATCTAATCACTCACCCAATCACCCATCCACCCACTCACCCATCCACTCACCCATCCAATCAACCCACCCACCCACTCACCCACCCACTCACCCACCCACTCACTCACCCACTCACCCATCCACTCACTCATCCATCCACTCACCCATCCACTCACTCATCCATCCATTCACCCATCCACTCACCCACCCACCCACTCACCCATCCAATCACTCACCCACCCACTCATCCATTCACTCACCCACCCACTCACCCATCCACTCACCCAGTCACTCACCCATCCACTCACCCATCCACTCACCCATCCAATCACTCACCCATCCACCCATCCAAACACTCACCCATCCAATCACCCATCCAATCACTCACCCATCCACCCACTCACCCAACCACTCACCCATCCACTCAGCCATCCAATCACCCACCCACCCACTCACCCATCCACTCACCCATCCAATCACTCACCCACCCACCCACTCACCCATACAATCACTCACCCACCCACCCATCCACCCACTCACCCATCCACTCACCCATCCAATCACCCACCCACCCACTCACCCATCCAATCACCCATCCACCCACTCACCCATCCACTCACACATCCAATCACCCACCCACTCACCCATCCACCCACCCACCCACTCACCCATCCAATCACTCTCCCACCCACCCATCCACCCACTCACCCATCCACTCACCCATCCAATCACTCACCCATCCAATCACTCACCCACCCACTCACCCATCCAATCACTCACCCACCCACCCATCCACCCACTCACACTTCCACTCACCCATCCAATCACCCACCCACCCACTCACCCATCCACTCACACATCCAATCACCCACCCACTCACCCATCCACCCACCCACCCACTCACCCATCCAATCACTCTCCCACCCACCCATCCACCCACTCACCCATCCACTCACCCATCCAATCACTCACCCATCCAATCACTCACCCATCCACTCACCCATCCAATCACTCACCCATCCACTCACCCACCCACTCACCCATCCAATCACCCATCCATTCACTCACCCATCCACTCACCCATCCACTCACCCAATCACTCACCCATCCACTCACCCAATCACTAACCCACCCACTCACCCAATCACTCACCCATCCACTCACCCAATCACTCACCCATCCACTCACCCAATCACTCAGCCAATCACTCACCCATCCACTCATTCAATCACTCACCCACCCACTCACCCAATCACTCACCCATCCACTCACCCAATCACTCACCCATCCACTCACCCAATCAGTCACCCACCCACTCACCCAATCACTCACCCATCCACTCACCCAATCACTCACCCATCCACTCACCCAATCACTCACCCATCCACTCACCCAATCACTCACCACCCACTCACCCAATCACACACCCATCCACTCACCCAATCACTCACCCATCCACTCACCCATCCAATCACTCACCCATCCACTCACCCAATCACTCACCCATCCATTCACTCACCCACTCACCCATCCACTCACCCACCCACTCACCCACCCATCCACGCACCCATCCACTCACCCAATCAGTCACCCATCCACTCACCCATCCAATCACTCACCCACTCACTCACCCACTCACCCACTCACCCATCCACTCACCCACCCACTCACCCAATCACTCACCCATCCACTCACCCACCCACTCACCCAATCACTCACCCATCCACTCACCCACCCACTCACGCAATCACTCACCCATTCACTCACCCACCCACTCACCCAATCACTCACTCACACACTCACTTACCCACTCACCCAATCACTCACCCGTCCACTCACTCACCCACTCACCCAATCACTCACCCGTCCACTCACTCACCCACTCACCCAATCACTCACCCGTCCATTCAACCACCCACTCACCCACTCACTCACCCATCCACACAACCACTCACTCACCGAATCACTCACCCAATCAATTAACCATCCACTCACCCACCCACTCACTCACCCATCCACTCACCCACCCAATCTCTCACCCATCCACTCACCCACCCAATCACTCACACATCCTCTCACTCATCCACTCACTCACCCACCCACTCACCTACTCACTCACTCACTCACCCATCCACTCACCCACCCACCTATTCACCCACTCACCCACTCACCCGCTCACCCATCCACTTACTCACTCACTCGCTCACTCACTCACTCATGCACTCAACCAATCACCCATCCAGTTACTCACTCACTCACCCACTCACTCACCCATCCACTCACACACTCACTCACTCAATCACTCACCCAGTCACCCATCCACTCACCCACACAATCACTCACCCATCCACTCACCCATCCACTCACCCATCCAGTCACCCACCCAATCACTCACCCATCCACTCACCAATCCACTCACCCATCCACTCACCCACCCAATCACTCACCCATCCACTCACCCATCCACTCACCCCCCCATCCACTCACCCATCCACTCAAACATCCACTCACTCACTCACTCACTCACCCACTCACTCACCTATCCACTTAATCACCCACCCACCCATTCACTCGCTCACCCACTCACTCACTCACTCACCCATCCACTCACCCAATCACTCACCCATCCACTAACCCAATCACTCACCCATCCACTCACACATCCACTCACTCACTCACACACTCACTCACTCACTCACTCACTCACTCACTCACTCACTCACCTATCCACTCACTCACCCACTCACCCACTCACTCACTCACCCACTCACTCACCCATACACACACCCATCCACTCACACATCGAATCACCCAACCAATCACTCACCCATCCACTCACCCAAACACCTACCAACTATTCACCCACCCATCCACTCACCCACCCACCTATTCACCCACTCACTCACTCACTCACTCACCCATCCACTCACTCATTCACCCACTCACTCACTCACCCAATTACCCACCCTTTCACTCACTCACCCATTCAATCACTCATCCCCTCACCCATCCACTCACCCATCCACTCACCCATCCACTCACTCACTCACTCACTCACTCACTCACTCACTCACCCATCCACTCACTCACTCACACATCCACTCACTCACTCACACATCCACTCACTCACTCACCCACTCACCCATCCACTCGCTCACTCACTCACTCACCCAATCACCCACTCACCCACTTACTCACTCTCCAATCACTTACTCACTCAGTCACCCACTCACTCACATATTGATTCACTCACCCCTCCACTCACCCACCCACTCACTCACTCACTCACCCACCCACTCACTCACCTGCCCACTTACTCCACTCACTCACTCACTCACCCACTCATTGACTCACCCACCCACTCATCCACTCACTCACACATCCACTCATTAAACCAATCACTCACTCACCCAACAAGCCATTCACCGACATTCACTCACCCACTCACTCACTCACACATTCAACCATTCATTCACCCACTCACTCAATGAATTACTCACCCACCCATTTACTCACTCATTCACTCACTCACACACCCACCCACTCATTCACCCACTCACTCACTCATACTCACTCACACACCCACCCACTCACTCACTCACCCACTCACCCACTCACGCACACACTCACCCACTCACCCACTCACTCATCCACCCACTCACTCACCAACTCACCCACTCGCTCACTCACCCACTCACTCACTCACTCACTCACCCACCCAGCCATTCACTGACATTCACTCACCCACTCACTCACTCACTCAGCCACTCTTTCACCCACTCACTCAATCACTTACTCATCCACCCACTTACTCACTCATTCACTCACCCACTCACCCACCCACCCACCACTCACCCTCTCACTCACCCACCCACTCACACACGCAATCACCCACTCATTCACCCACCTACTCACTCACCCAATCACCCACCCACTCACCCACTCACCCACCCACTCACTCACCCACCCAGACGTTCACACATTCGCTCACCCACACACACATTCACTCACTCACCCACTCACTCACTCACTCACTTACTCACTCACTAACTCAATCACTTACTCACTCACCCACCCACTCACTCACTCACTCATTCACTCACTCACTCACCCACTCACTCACTCACCCATCCACTAACTCACCCACTTACTCCACTCACTCACCCACCCACCCAACCATACAATCACTCACCCACCCACTTACTCCACTCATCCTCTCACTCACCCACTCACACACCCATCCACTCACTCACTCACTCACTCACTCACCCGTCCACTCACTCACTCACTCACCCACTCACTCACCCATTCACTCACTCACTCATTCAATCACTCACCCACTCACCCATCCACTCACCCATCCACTCACTCACTCACTCAGTCACCCATCCACTCACTCACTCACACATCCACTCACTCACTCACACATCCACTCAATCACTCACCCACTCACCCATCCACTCGCACACTCACTCACTCACCCAATCACCCACTCACCCACTTACTCACTCTCCAATCACTTACTCACTCACTCACCCACTCACTCACATACTGATTCAGTCACCCCTCCACTCACACACCCACTCACTCACTCACTCACCCACCCACTCACTCACCCGCCCACTTACTCCACTCACTCACTCACTCATTGACTCACCCACCCATTCATCCACTCACTCACACACCCAATCACTCACCCACTCACTCCCTCACCCAGCAAGCCATTCACCGACATTCACTCACCCACTCACCCACTCACTCACTCACTCATTCAACCACTTATTCACCCACTCACTCAATGACTTACTCACCCACACACTCATCCACCCACTCACCCACTCATTCATCCACCCACTCACTCACCCACTCACCCACCAACTCCCCCACTCACCCACCCGCTCACTCACCCACCCAGCCATTCACACATTCACTCACCCACTCACCCACTCAACCACTCACTCACTCACTCACGAACTCAATCACTTACTCACTCACCCACTTACTCACTCATTAACTCACTCACTCACCCACCCACCCAACCACACAATCACTCACTCACCCACTCACTCACCCACCCACATACTCCACTCACTCACCCACCCACCCAACCACACAATCACTCACCTACCCACTTACTCCACTTACCCACTCACTCACTCACCCACTTACTCCAGTCACTCACTCACTCACCCACTCACTCACCCACTCACCCACTCATTCATCCACCAACTCACTCACCAACTCACCCACTCGCTCACTCACCCACTCACTCATCCACCCACCCACTCACTCACCCACTCACCCACCAACTCACCCACTCACCCACCCGCTCACTCACCCACCCAGCCATTCACACATTCACTCACGCACTCAACCACTCACTCACTCACTCACTCACTCACTCACTCACGAACTCAATCACTTACTCACTCACCCGCCCACTTACTCACTCATTCACTCACTCACTTATTCATTCACCCACTCACTCACTCACCCACTCACTCACCCACCCACTTCCTCCACTCACTCACACACACACCCAACCACACAATCACTCACCCACCCACTTACTCCACTCACCCACTCACTCACTCACCCATTTACTCCAGTCACTCACTCACTCACCCACTCACTCACCCCCCCACCCAATCACTCACTCACTCACCCCCTCACTCACCCACTCACTCACCCACTTACTCCACTCAATCACCCACCCAGTTAATCCACTCACTCACTCACTCACCACTCACTCACCCACCCACTTACTCCAATCACTCACTCACACACGCACTCACTCACCCACCCACCCACTCACCCACTCACTCACGCACCCACTCACTCACTCACTCACTCACTCACTTCTTCACTCACTCACCCACCCACTCATTCACCCACTCACTCACTCATATTCACTCACTCACTCACTCACTCACCCACTCATTATCCACTTACCCACTCACTCAATCACTTGCTCACCCATCCAGCCTTTCACTGACATTCACTCACCCACGCACTCACTCACTCAACAACACACTCATTCACTCTCACTCAATCACTCACCCACTAACTCAATCACTTACTCACTCACCCACCCGCTTACTCACTCATTCACTCACGCACTCACCCACCCTCTCACTCACGCACCCACCCACTCACCCACCCACTTACTCCACTCACTCACTCACCCATCCACTTATTCCACTCACTCACTCACCCACCCACCCACTCAGTTAGCCACCTAGTCCACTCACTCACTCACTCACGCACTCACCCACTCACGCCACTCACTCACTCATGCACTCACCCACTCAACCACTCAACCAATCACTCACACACGCACTGACCCATCCACTCACCCATCCACTCAGCCACCAACTCACCCTCCCATTCACCCAACCACTCACTCACCCACCCACCCACTCACTCCACTCACTCACCCACCCACTCACTCACCCACTCACTCCACTCACTCACCCACCCACTCACTCACCCACCCACTTACTCCACTCACTCACTCACCCACCTACTCACTCAGCCACCTAGTCCACTCACTCACTCACTCACTCACGCACTCACCCACTCACGCCACTCACTCACTCATTCACTCACCCACTCAACCACTCAACCACTCACTCACACACGCACTGACCCACCCACTTACCCACCCACTCACCCACCCACTCACCCTCCCATTCACCCAACCACTCACTTACCCACCCACCCACTCACTCCAATCACTCACCCACCCACTCACTCACCCACCCACTTACTCCACTCACTCACTCACCCACCCACCCACTCACTCAGCCACCTAGTCCACTCACTCACTCACTCACGCACTCACCCACTCACGCCACTCACTTACTCATTCACTCACCCACTCAACCACTCAACCACTCACTCACACACGCACTGACCCATCCACTCACTCACCCACTCACCCTCCCATTCTCCCAACCACTCACTCACCCACCCACTCACTCCACTCACTCACCCACCCACTTACTCCACTCACTCACTCACCCACGCACCCACTCACTCAGCCACCTAGTCCACTCACTCACTCACTCACGCACTCACCCACTCACGCCACTCACTCACTCATGCACTCACCCACTCAACCACTCAACCAATCACTCACACACGCACTGACCCATCCACTCACCCATCCAGTCAGCCACCAACTCACCCTCCCATTCACCCAACCACTCACTCACCCACCCACCCACTCACTCCACTCACTCACCCACCCACTCACTCACCCACTCACTCCACTCACTCACCCACCCACTCACTCACCCACCCACTTACTCCACTCACTCACTCACCCACCTACTCACTCAGCCACCTAGTCCACTCACTCACTCACTCACTCACGCACTCACCCACTCACGCCACTCACTCACTCATTCACTCACCCACTCAACCACTCAACCACTCACTCACACACGCACTGACCCACCCACTCACCCACCCACTCACCCACCCACTCACCCTCCCATTCACCCAACCACTCACTCACCCACCCACCCACTCACTCCAATCACTCACCCACCCACTCACTCACCCACCCACTTACTCCACTCACTCACTCACCCACCCACCCACTCACTCAGCCACCTAGTCCACTCACTCACTCACTCACGCACTCACCCACTCACGCCACTCACTTACTCATTCACTCACCCACTCAACCACTCAACCACTCACTCACACACGCACTGACCCATCCACTCACTCACCCACTCACCCTCCCATTCTCCCAACCACTCACTCACCCACCCACTCACTCAACTCACTCACCCACCCACTCACTCACCCATTCACTCCACTCACTCACCCACCCACTTACTCCACTCAGTCACCCACCCAACCACACACTCACTCACCCACTCACTCACACAACCACTCACCCACCCACACACTCAATCACTCACTCACTCACTCACCCACTCACCCACCCACCCACTTACTCCACTCACTCACCCACCCACACATTCACTAACCCACTCACTCACTTAATCACTCACTCACCCACCCATTACTCACTCATTCACTCACTAACTCATCCACCCACTCATTCACCCACTCACTCACTCATACTCACTCACACACCCAGCCACTCACCAACACACTCATTCACTCATTCACTCACTCACTCACCCACTAATTCAATAACTTACTCACTCACCCACTCACTCATTCATTCACCCACTCACTCACTCACCCACTCTTTCACCCACTCACTCAATCACTTACTCATCCACCCACTTACTCACTCATTCACTCACCCACTCACCCACCCACCCACCACTCACTCCCTCACCCACCCACTCACTCACCCACTTACTCCCCCACTCACCCACACACCCACACACTCACTCACCGACCCAGACATTCACACATTCACTCACCCACACACACATTCACTCACTCACTCACTCACTAACTCACTCACTAACTCAATCACTTACTCACTCACCCACCACTCACCCACTCATTCACCCACCCACTCACTCACCCATTTACCCACCCACTCACTCACCCACTCACCCACCCACTCACTCACTCACCCACACACTCACTCACCCACCCAGACATTCACACATTCACTCACACACACACACATTCACTCACTCACTCACTCACTCACTTAATAACTCAATCACTTACTCACTCACCCACCCACTCACTCACTCATTCACTCACTCACTCACTCACTCACTCACCCACTCACTCACTCACTCACTCACTCAACCACTCACTCACTCACTCACTCACTCACTCACTCACCCACCCACTTACTCCACTCACTCACCCACCCACCCAACCACACAATCACTCACCCACCCACTTAATCCACTCACCCACTCACTCACTCACCCACTTACTCCAATCACTCACCCACTCACCCACTCACACACCCATCCACTCACTCACTCACTCACTCACTCACACACCCATCCAACCACACAATCACTCACCCACCCACTTACTCCACTCACACACTCACTCACCCACTCACACACCCATCCACTCACTCACTCACTCACTCACTCACTCACCCACTCTCTCACTCTCTCACTCACTCACCCACTCACTCACCCATTCACTCACTCACCCATTCAATCACTCACCCATTCAATCACTCACCCACTCACCCATCCACTCACCCATCCACTCACTCACCCACCCACTCACCCACCCACCCACTTACTCCACTCAATCACTCACCCACCCACTTACTACACTCACTCACTCACACACTTACTCCACTCACTCACTCACCCACCCACCCACTCACTCACCCACCCACTTACTACATTCACTCACTCACCCACTTACTCCACTCACTCACTCACCCACTTACTCCACTCACTCACTCATTCACTCACCCACTCAACCATTCACTCACACACGCACTGACCCGTCCACTCACCCACCCACTCACCCACCCACTCACCCTCACATTCACCCAACCACTCACTCACCCACCCACCCACTCACTCCACTCACTCACCCACCCACTCACTCACCCACACACTCCACTCACTCACCCACCCACTTACTCCACTCAGTCACCCACCCACTCACTCCACTCACTCACGCACCCACTCACTCACCCACTCACTCCACTCACTCACCCACCCACTCACTCACTCACTCATTCACTCACTCACTCACCCACTCACTCACTCACCCACCCACTCACTCACCCACTTACTCACCCACTCACCCACACACCCACACACTCACTCACCGACCCAGACATTCACACATTCACTCACCCACACACACATTCACTCACTCACTCACTCACTAACTCACTCACTAACTCAATCACTTACTCACTCACCCACCACTCACCCACTCATTCACCCACCCACTCACTCACCCATTTACCCACCCACTCACTCACCCACTCACCCACCCACTCACTCACTCACCCACACACTCACTCACCCACCCAGACATTCACACATTCACTCACACACACACATTCACTCACTCACTCACTCACTCACTTAATAACTCAATCACTTACTCACTCACCCACCCACTCACTCACTCATTCACTCACTCACTCACTCACTCACTCACCCACTCACTCACTCACTCACTCACTCAACCACTCACTCACTCACTCACTCACTCACTCACTCACCCAACCACTTACTCCACTCACTCACCCACCCACCCAACCACACAATCACTCACCCACCCACTTAATCCACTCACCCACTCACTCACTCACCCACTTACTCCAATCACTCACCCACTCACCCACTCACACACCCATCCACTCACTCACTCACTCACTCACTCACACACCCATCCAACCACACAATCACTCACCCACCCACTTACTCCACTCACACACTCACTCACCCACTCACACACCCATCCACTCACTCACTCACTCACTCACTCACTCACCCACTCTCTCACTCTCTCACTCACTCACCCACTCACTCACCCATTCACTCACTCACCCATTCAATCACTCACCCATTCAATCACTCACCCACTCACCCATCCACTCACCCATCCACTCACTCACCCACCCACTCACCCACCCACCCACTTACTCCACTCAATCACTCACCCACCCACTTACTACACTCACTCACTCACACACTTACTCCACTCACTCACTCACCCACCCACCCACTCACTCACCCACCCACTTACTACATTCACTCACTCACCCACTTACTCCACTCACTCACTCACCCACTTACTCCACTCACTCACTCATTCACTCACCCACTCAACCATTCACTCACACACGCACTGACCCGTCCACTCACCCACCCACTCACCCACCCACTCACCCTCACATTCACCCAACCACTCACTCACCCACCCACCCACTCACTCCACTCACTCACCCACCCACTCACTCACCCACTCACTCCACTCACTCACCCACCCACTTACTCCACTCAGTCACCCACCCACTCACTCCACTCACTCACGCACCCACTCACTCACCCACTCACTCCACTCACTCACCCACCCACTCACTCACTCACTCATTCACTCACTCACTCACCCACTCACTCACTCACCCATCCACTAACTCACCCACTTACTCCACTCACTCACCCACCCACCCAACCACACAATCACTCACCCACCCACTTACTCCACTCATCCTCTCACTCACCCACTCACACACCCATCCACTCACTCATTCACTCACTCACTCACTTAATCACCCGTCCACTCACTCACTCACTCACCCACTCACTCACCCATTCACTCACTCACCCATTCAATCACTCACCCACTCACCCATCCACTCACCCATCCACTCACTCACTCACTCAGTCACCCATCCACTCACTCACTCACACATCCACTCACTCGCTCACACATCCACTCACTCACTTACCCACTCACCCATCCACTCGCACACTCACTCACTCACCCAATCACCCACTCACCCACTTACTCACTCTCCAATCACTTACTCACTCACTCACACACTCACTCACATACTGATTCACTCACCCCTCCACTCACCCACCCACTCACACACTCACTCACCCACCCACTCACTCACCCGCCCACTTACTCCACTCACTCACTCACTCACTCATTGACTCACCCACCCATTCATCCACTCACTCACACACCCAATCACTCACCCACTCACTCCCTCACCCAGCAAGCCATTCACCGACATTCACTCACCCACTCACCCACTCACTCACTCACTCATTCAACCACTCATTCACCCACTCACTCAATGACTTACTCACCCACCCACTTACTCACTCATTCACTCACTCACACACCCACCCACTCATTCACCCACTCACTCACTCATACTCACTCACACACCCACCCACTCACTCACTCACCCACTCACCCAAACACTCACCCACTCACTCATCCACCAAATCACTCACCAACTCACCCACTCGCTCACTCACCCACTCACTCATCCACTCACCCACTCACTCACCCACCCAGCCATTCACTGACATTCACTCACCCACCCACTCACTCACTCACCTACTCTTTCACACACTCACTCAATCACTTACTCACCCACCCACTTACTCACTCATTCACTCACCCACTCACTCACCCACCCACCACTCACCCCCTCACTCACCCACACACTCATCCACCCACTCACCCACTCATTCATCCACCCACTCACTCACCCACTCACCCACCAACTCCCCCACTCACCCACCCGCTCACTCACCCACCCAGCCATTCACACATTCACTCACCCACTCACCCACTCAACCACTCACTCACTCACTCACGAACTCAATCACTTACTCACTCTCCCACCCACTTACTCACTCATTAACTCACTCACTCACCCACCCACACAACCACACAATCACTCACTCACCCACTCACTCACCCACCCACTTACTCCACTCACTCACCCACCCACCCAACCACACAATCACTCACCCACCCACTTACTCCACTTACCCACTCACTCACTCACCCACTTACTCCAATCACTCACTCACTCACCCACTCACTCACCCACTCACACACTCATTCACCCACCCACTCACTCACCCACTCACCCACCAACTCACCCACTCAGCCACCCGCTCACTCACCCACCCAGCCATTCACACATTCACTCAAGCACTCAACCACTCACTCACTCACTCACTCCCTCACTCACGAACTCAATCACTTACTCACTCACCCGCCCACTTACTCACCCATTCACTCACTCACTTATTCATTCACCCACTCACTCACTCACCCACTCACTCACCCACCCACTTCCTCCACTCACTCACACACACACCCAACCACACAATCACTCACCCACCCACTTACTCCACTCACCCACTCACTCACTCACCCATTTACTCCAGTCACTCACTCACTCACCCACTCACTCACCCCCCCCACCCAATCACTCACTCACTCACCCCCTCACTCACCCACTCACTCACCACTCACTCACCCACCCACTTACTCCAATCACTCACTCACACACGCACTCACTCACCCACCCACCCACTCACCCACTCACTCACTCACCCACTCACTCACTCACTCACTCACTTATTCAATCACTCACCCACCCACTCATTCACACACTCACTAACTCATACTCACTCACTCACTCACTCACTCACCCACTCATTATCCACTTACCCACTCACTCAATCACACGCTCACCCACCCAGCCTTTCACTGACATTCACTCACCCACGCACTCACTCACTCAACAACACACTTATTCACTCTCACTCAATCACTCACCCACTAACTGAATCACTTACTCAGTCACCCACCCGCTTACTCACCCATTCACGCACTCACTCACTCACCCAACCACTTACTCCACTCACTCACTCACCCACCCACTTATTCCACTCACTCACTCACCCACCCACCCACTCACTCAGCCACCTAGTCCACTCACTCACTCACTCACGCACTCACCCACTCACGCCACTCACTCACTCATTCACTCACCCACTCAACCACTCAACCAATCACTCACACACGCACTGACCCATCCACTCACCCACCCACTCAGCCAACAACTCACCCTCCCATTCACCCAACCACTCACTCACCCACCCACCCACTCACTCCACTCACTCACCCACCCACTCACTCACCCACTCACTCCACTCACTCATCCACCCACTCACTCACCCACCCACTTATTCCACTCACTCACTCACCCACCCACTCACTCAGCCACCTAGTCCACTCACTCACTCACTCACGCACTCACCCACTCACGCCACTCACTCACTCATTCACTCACCCACTCAACCACTCAACCACTCACTCACACACGCACTGACCCACCCACTCACCCACCCACTCACCCACCCACTCACCCTCCCATTCACCCAACCACTCACTCACCCACCCACCAACTCACTCCACTCACTCACCCACCCACTCACTCACCCACCCACTTACTCCACTCACTCACTCACCCACCCACCCACTCACTCAGCCAGCTAGTCCACTCACTCACTCACTCACGCACTCACCCACTCACGCCATTCACGTACTCATTCACTCACCGACTCAACCACTCAACCACTCACTCACACACGCACTGACCCATCCACTCACCCACCCACTCACCTTCCCATTCTCCCAACCACTCACTCACCCACCCACCCACTCACTCCACTCACTCACCCACCCACTCACTCACCCATTCACTCCACTCACTCACCCACCCACTTACTCCACTCAGTCACCCACCCAACCACACACTCACTCACCCACTCACTCACACAACCACTCACCCACCCACACACTCACTCACTCACTCACTCACTCACCCACTCAGTCACCCATCCACTTACTCCACTCACTCACCCACCCACACATTCACTAACCCACTCACTCACTTAATCACTCACTCACCCACCCATTACTCACTCATTCACTCACTAACTCACCCACCCACTCATTCACCCACTCACTCACTCATACTCACTCACACACCCAGCCACTCACCAACACACTCATTCACTCATTCACTCACTCACTCACCCACTAATTCAATCACTTACTCACTCACCCACTCACTCATTCACTCACCCACTCACTCACTCACCCACTCTTTCACCCACTCACTCAATCACTTACTCATCCACCTACTTACTCACTCATTCACTCACCCACTCACCCACCCACCCACCACTCACTCCCTCACCCACACACTCACTCACCCACTTACTCACCCACTCACCCACTCACCCACACACTCACTCACCGACCCAGACATTCACACATTCACTCACCCACACACACATTCACTCACTCACTCACTCACTAACTCACTCACTAACTCAATCACTTACTCACTCACCCACCACTCACCCACTCATTCACCCACCCACTCACTCACCCATTTACCCACCCACTCACTCACCCACTCACCCACCCACTCACCCACTCACCCACACACTCACTCACCCACCCAGACATTCATACATTCGCTCACACACACACACATTCACTCACTCACTCACTCACTCACTCACTCACTCACTCACTCACTCACTCACTCACTTAATAACTCAATCACTTACTCACTCACCCACCCACTCACTCACTCATTCACTCACTCACTCACTCACTCACCCACTCACTCACTCACTCACTCACTCACCCACCCACTTACTCCACTCACTCACCCACCCACCCAACCACACAATCACTCACCCACCCACTTACTCCACTCACCCATTCACTCACTCACACACTTACTCCAATCACTCACCCACTCACACACCCATCCACTCACTCACTCACTCACTCACTCACTCACTCACTCACTCACACACCCACGCAACCACACAATCACTCACCCACCCACTTACTCCACTCACCCACTCACTCACCCACTCACACACCCTTCCACTCACTCACTCACTCACTCACCCACTCTCTCACTCTCTCACTCACTCACCCAGTCACTCACCCATTCACTCACTCACCCATTCAATCACTCACCCATTCAATCACTCACCCACTCACCCATCCACTCACCCATCCACTCACTCACTCACTCACCCATCCACTCACTCACTCACTCACTCACACATCCACTCACTCACTCACACATCCACTCACTCACTCACCCACTCACCCATCCACTCGCTCACTCACTCACTCACCCAATCATCCACTCACCCAATTACTCACTCTCCAATCACTTACTCACTCACTCACCCACTCACTCACATACTGATTAACTCGCCGCTCCACTCACCCACCCACTCACTCACTCACTCAGCCACCCACTTACTCCACTCACTCACTCACTCACTCACCCTCTCACTCACCCACCCACTCACCCACCCACCCACTTACTCCACTCAATCACTCACCCACCCACTTACTACACTCACTCACTCACCCAATTACTCCACTCACTCACTCACCCACCCACCCACTCACTCACCCACCCACTTACTACACTCACTCACTCACCCACTTACTCCACTCACTCACTCACCCACTTACTCCATTCACTCACTCATTCACTCACCCACTCACCCACTCAACCATTCACTCACACACGCACTGACCCGTCCACTCACCCACCCACTCACCCACCCACTCACCCTCACATTCACCCAACCACTCACTCACCCACCCACCCACTCACTCCACTCACTCACCCACCCACTCACTCACCCACTCACTCCACTCACTCACCCACCCACTTACTCCACTCAGTCACCCACCCACTCACTCCACTCAATCACCCACCCATTCACTCGCCCACTCACTCCACTCACTCACCCACCCACTCACTCACTCACTCATTCACTCACTCACTCACCCACTCACTTACTCACCCATCTACTAACTCACCCACTTACTCCACTCACTCACCCACCCACCCACTCACTCCACTCACTCACCCACCCACTCACTCACCCACTCACTCCACTCACTCACCCACCCACTTACTCCACTCATCCTCTCACTCACCCACTCACACACCCATCCACTCACTCACTCACTCACTCACTCACTCACCCGTCCACTCACTCACTCACTCACTCACCCACTCACGCACCCATTCACTCACTCACCCATTCAATCACTCACCCACTCACCCATCCACTCACCCATCCACTCACTCACTCACACATCCACTCACTCACTCACACATCCACTCACTCACTCACCCACTCACCCATCCACTCGCACACTCACTCACTCACCCAATCACCCACTCACCCACTTACTCACTCTCCAATCACTTACTCACTCACTCACCCACTCACTCACATACTGATTCACTCACCCCTCCACTCACCCACCCACTCACTCACTCACTCACACGCCCACTCACTCACCCGCCCACTTACTCCACTCACTCACTCACTCACTCATTGACTCACCCACATATTCATCCACTCACTCACACACACAATCACTCACCCACTCACTCCCTCACCCAGCAAGCCATTCACCGACATTCACTCACCCACTCACCCACTCACTCACTCATTCAACCACTCATTCACCCACTCACTCAATGACTTACTCACCCACCCACTTACTCACTCATTCACTCACTCACACACCCACCCACTCATTCACCCACTCACTCACTCATACTCACTCACACACCCACCCACTCACTCACTCACCCACTCACCCAAACACTCACCCACTCACCCACTCACTCATCCACCAACTCTCTCACCAACTCACCCACTCGCTCACTCACCCACTCACTCATCCACTCACCCACTCACTCACCCACCCAGCCATTCACTGACATTCACTCACCCACCCACTCACTCACTCACCTACTCTTTCACACACTCACTCAAATACTTACTCACCCACCCACTTACTCACTCATTCACTCACCCATTCACTCACCCACCCACCACTCACCCCCTCACTCACCCGCACACTCATCCACCAACTCACCCACTCATTCATCCACCCACTCACTCACCCACTCACCCACCAACTCCCCCACTCACCCACCCGCTCACTCACCCACCCAGCCATTCACACATTCACTCACCCACTCACCCACTCAACCACTCACTCACTCACTCACGAACTCAATCACTTACTCACTCACCCACCCACTTACTCACTCATTAACTCACTCACTCACCCACCCACCCAACCACACAATCACTCACTCACCCACTCACTCACACACCCACTTACTCCACTCACTCACCCACCCACCCAACCACACAATCACTCACCCACCCACTTATTCCACTTACCCACTCACTCACTCACCCACTTACTCCAATCACTCACTCACTCACCCACTCACTCACCCACTCACACACTCATTCACCCAACCACTCACTCACCCACTCACCCACCAACTCACCCACTCACCCACGCGCTCACTCACCCACCCAGCCATTCACACATTCACTCACGCACTCAACCTCTCACTCACTCACTCACTCACTCACGAACTCAATCACTTACTCACTCACCCGCCCACTTACTCACTCATTCATTCACTCACTTATTCATTCACCCACTCACTCACTCACCCACTCACTCACCCATCCACTTCCTCCACTCACTCACACACACACCCAACCACACAATCACTCACCCACCCACTTACTACACTCACCCACTCACTCACTCACCCATTTACTCCAGTCACTCACTCACTCACCCACTCACTCACCCCCCACCCAATCACTCACTCACTCACCCCCTCACTCACCCACTCACTCACCCACTTACTCCACTCAATCACCCACCCAGTTAATCCACTCACTCACTCACTCACCACTCACTCACCCACCCACTTACTCCAATCACTCTCTCACACACGCACTCACTCACCCACCCACCCACTCACCCACTCACTCACTCACCCACTCACTCACTCACTCACTCACTTATTCACTCACTCACCCACCCACTCATTCACCCACTCACTCACTCATACTCACTCACTCACTCACTCACCCACTCATTATCCACTTACCCACTCACTCAATCACTCGCTCACCCACCCAGCCTTTCACTGACATTCACTCACCCACGCACTCACTCACTCAACAACACACTCATTCACTCTCACTCAATCACTCACCCACTAACTCAATCACTTACTCACTCACCCACCCGCTTACTCACTCATTCACTCACGCACTCACCCACCCTCTCACTCACCCACCCACTCACTCACCCACCCACTTACTCCACTCACTCACTCACCCGCTCACTCAATCACCCACGCATTCAATCACTCACCCACCCACTTACTCCACTCACTCACTCACCCACCCACTTATTCTACTCACTCACTCACCCACCCACCCACTCACTCAGCCACCTAGTCCACTCACTCACTCACTCATGCACTCACCCACTCACGCCACTCACTCACTCATTCACTCACCCACTCAACCACTCAACCAATCACTCACACACGCACTGACCCATCCACTCAACCACCCACTCAGCCACCAACTCAACATCCCATTCACCCAACCACTCACTCACCCACCCACCCACTCACTCCACTCACTCACCCACCCACTCACTCACCCACTCACTCACCCACCCACTCACTCACCCACCCACTTACTCCACTCACTCACTCACCCACCCACTCACTCAGCCACCTAGTCCACTCACTCACTCACTCACGCACTCACCCACTCACGCCACTCACTCACTCATTCACTCACCCACTCAACTACTCAACCACTCACTCACACACGCACTGACCCTCCCACTCACCGACCCACTCACCCACCCACTCACCCTCCCATTCACCCAACCACTCACTCACCCAAGCACTCACTCACCCACCCACTTACTCCACTCACTCACTCACACGCTCACTCAATCACCCACGCACTCACTCACTCACCCACCCACTTACTCCACTCACTCACTCATCCACCCACTTATTCCACTCACTCACTCACCCACCCACTTATTCTACTCACTCACTCACCCACCCACCCACTCACTCAGCCACCTAGTCCACTCACTCACTCACTCACGCACTCACCCACTCACGCCACTCACTCACTCATTCACTCACCCACTCAACCACTCAACCACTCACTCACACACGCACTGACCCACCCACTCACCGACCCACTCACCCACCCACTCACCCTCCCATTCACCCAACCACTCACTCACCCACCCACCCACTCACTCCACTCACTCACCCACCCACTCCCTCACCCACCCACTTACTCCACTCACTCACTCACCCACCCACCCACTCACTCAGCCACCTAGTCCACTCACTCACTCACTCACGCACTCACCCACTCACGCCACTCACTTACTCATTCACTCACCCACTCAACCACTCAACCACTCACTCACACACGCACTGACCCATCCACTCACCCACCCACTCACCCTCCCAGTCACCCAACCACTCACTCACCCACCCACCCACTCACTCCACTCACTCACCCACCCACTCACTCATCCATTCACTCCACTCACTCACCCACCCACTTACTCCACTCAGTCACCCACCCAACCACACACTCACTCACCCACTCACTCACACAACCACTCACCCACCCACACACTCACTCACTCACTCACTCACCCACTCACCCACCCACCCACTTACTCCACTCACTCACCCACCCAGACATTCACTAACCCACTCACTCACTTAATCACTCACTCACCCACCCATTACTCACTCATTCACTCACTAACTCACCCACCCACTCATTCACCCACTCACTCACTCATACTCACTCACACACCCAGCCACTCACCAACACACTCATTCACTCATTCACTCACTCACTCACCCACTAATTAAATCAATTACTCACTCACCCACTCACTCATTCACTCACCCACTCACTCACTCACCCACTCTTTCACCCACTCACTCAATCACTTACTCATCCACCCACTTACTCACTCATTCACTCAGCCACTCACCCACCCACCCACCTCTCACTCCCTCACCCACCCACTCACTCACCCACTTACTCACCCACTCACCCACTCACCCACACACTCACTCACCGACCCAGACATTCACACATTCACTCACCCACACACACATTCACTCACTCACTCACTCACTAACTCACTCACTAACTCAATCACTTACTCACTCACCCACCACTCACCCACTCATTCACCCACCCACTCACTCACCCATTTACCCACCCACTCACTCACCCACTCACCCACCCACTCACCCACTCACCCACACACTCACTCACCCACCCAGACATTCACACATTCACTCACACAAACACACATTCACTCACTCACTCACTCACTCACTCACTCACTCACTCACTCAATCACTCACTTAATAACTCAATCACTTACTCACTCACCCACCCACTCACTCACTCATTCACTCACTCACTCACTCACTCACCCACTCACTCACTCACTCACTCACTCACTCACCCACCCACTTACTCCACTCACTCAGCCACCCACCCAACCACACAATCACTCACCCACCCACTTACTCCACTCACCCACTCACTCCCTCACCCACTTACTCCAATCACTCACCCACTCACCCACTCACACACCCATCCACTCACTCACTCACTCACTCACTCACTCACTCACACACCCACCCAACCACACAATCACTCACCCACCCACTTACTCCACTCACCCACTCACTCACCCATTCACACACCCATCCACTCACTTACTCACTCACTCACTCACTCACTCACCCACTCTCTCACTCTCTCACTCACTCACCCACTCACTCACCCATTCACTCACTCACCCATTCAATCACTCACCCATTCAATCACTCACCCAATCTCCCATCCACTCACCCATCCACTCACTCACTCACTCACTCACCCATCCACTCACTCACTCACTCGCTCACACATCCACTCACTCACTCACCCACTCACCCATCCACTCGCTCACTCACTCACTCACACAATCATCCACTCACCCAATTACTCACTCTCCAATCACTTACTCACTCACTCACCCACTCACTCACATACTGATTCACTCGCCCCTCCACTCACCCACCCACTCACTCACTCACTCACCCACCCACTTACTCCACTCACTCACTCACTCACTCACTCACTCAACCTCTCACTCACCCACCCACTCACCCACCCACCCACTTACTCCACTCAATCAATTACCCACCCACTTACTACACTCACTCACTCACCCACTTACTCCACTCACTCACTCACCCACCTTCCCACTCACTCACCCACCCACTTACTACACTAACTCACTCACCCACTTACTCCACTCACTCACTCACCCACTTAATCCACTCACTCACTCATTCACTCGCCCACTCACCCACTCAACCATTCACTCACATACGCACTGACCCGTCCACTCACCCACCCACTCACCCACCCACTCACCCTCACATTCAACCAACCACTCACTCACCCACCCACCCACTCACTCCACTCACTCACCCACCCACTCACTCACCCACTCACTCCACTCACTCTCCCACCCACTTACTCCACTCAGTCACCCACCCACTCACTCCACTCACTCACCCACCCACTCACTCACCCACTCACTCCACTCACTCACCCACGCCCTTACTCCACTCACCCACCCACCCACTCACTCCACTCACTCACCCACCCACTCACTCACCCACTCACTCCACCCACTCACCCACCCACTTACTCCACTCAGTCACCCACCCAACCAGACACTCACTCACCCACTCACTCACATAACCACACACCCACCCACCCACACTCACTCACTCACTCACTCACACACTCACTCACTCACTCACTCACTCACTCACTCACCCACTCACCCACCCACCCACTTACTCCACTCATTCACCCACCCACACACTCACTCACCCACTCACTCACTTAATCACTCACTCACCCACCCATTACTCATTCATTCACTCACTAACTCACCCACCCACTCATTCACCCACTCACTCATCCACTAATTCAATCACTTACTCACTCACCCACTCACTCACTCACTCACTCACTCACTCACTCACTCACCCACCCACATACCCACTCACTCACTCACTCGCTCAGTCACCCACCCACTCACTTATCCACTCACCCACTCACTCACTGACTCACCCACCAAGCCATTCACTGATATTCACTCACCCACGCACTCACTCACTCACCAAGACACTCATTCACTCCCTCACTCACTCACCCACCATCTCAATCACTTACTCACTCACGAACACACTCATTTACTCACTCACTCACTCACCCACTAACTCAATCACTTACTCACTCACCCACCCACTTACTCACTCATTCACTCACTCAACCACCACTCACTCACCTACTCACTCACTCACTCACACTCAATCACCCATAGCTCCAATCACTCATTCACCGACTCACTGACTCAATCACAGCAGCAGCAGCAGCATTGAAAAATACTTTATATATATATTTATACATAGATATAAAATTTTTGATTATCAAAAGACATGACGTGACATGACATGAGCTGAACTGAGCTAAAGAAGGGGGACACGCTGCGGGAACCTGGTCACCTTGTTTGGCTGCCTAAATAAAACACTTGGGTGAAGTGGCCTTGTTGCGAAGATGCGTACTGTTGTATTTTTCCAGGCTGCAGTATAGTTGGATCCCACTTTGTGGCTCCTGGTGCCACGAGGTAAGCCTGCAGCACCCCGACACACACACACACACACACACACACACAATCCAGAGAGGAGCCCTGTGGAATAGCTGGCTGGCTGGCTGCATTCCACAAGGGCCCGCCTCAAGCAGCAGCAGCCCCAGCAGCCCCAGCATTGAAAAAGACTTTACATATATTTATATAAACTGATATATATATATATAATATTTGATTATCAAAAGACATGACATGACATGAGCTGAGCTGAGTTAAACAAGGGGGCACTCTGCCTGCGGGAACCTGGCCCACCTTGTTGAGGGGGATCTAAAACACACCCCTGGGTGAAGTCGCCTTGTTTCCAACAGGCGAACCTTGGGATTTAACCCGGATCCCACAATCTTGTCCCTCCCGCCCACTGCCACGCCCCTTGGCCCACCCACTGTCCCGCCCACTGCCCCGCCCCTTGTCCCACCCTCTGTCCCACCCACTGCCCCGCCCCTTGTCCCACCCTCTGTCCCGCCCACTGCGCCGCCCCTTGGCCCACCCTCTGTCCCGCCCACTGCGCCGCCCCTTGTCCCACCATCTGTCCCGCCCACTGCCCCGCCCCTTGTCCCACACCTGTCCCGCCCACTGCCACGCCCCTTGTCCCACCCAATACCACGCCCCTTGTCCCGCCCACTGCCCCGCCCCTTGCCCCACCCTCTGTCCCGCCCACTGCCATGCCCCTTGTCCCGCCCAATGCCACGCCCCTTATCCCACCCTCTGTCCGCCCACTGCCACGCCTCTTGTTCCACCCATTGCCACGCCCCTTGTCCCGCCCACTGCCACGCCCTTTGTCACGCCCACTGACCCGCCCACTGCCACGCCCCCTTATCCAGCCCCCTGCCACGCCCCTTTTCCCGCACACTGCCACGCCCCTTGTGCCGCCCACTGCCACCCTCTTGTCCTGCCCACGGCCACGTCCCTTCCCCCGCCCACTGCCCCGCCGCTTGTCCCGCCCACTGCCACGCCCCTTGTCACGCCCACTGCTTCATCCCTTTCGCCACCCACTGCCACGCCCCTTGTCCCGCCCATTGTCCCTCCGCTGCCACTCCCCTTGTCACGCACACTGTCCCGCATTTTGCCACGCCCCTTGCCCCGCCCACATCCACGCCCCTTGCCCCACCCTCTGTCCCACCCAATGCCTCGCCCCTTGCCCCGCCCACTTCTACAATCCTCGACCCGCCCACTGCCACGCTCCTTGCCCCACCCTCTGTCCCGCCCACTGCCATGCCCCTTGTCCCGCCCAATGCCACGCCCCTTATCCCAACCTCTGTCCGCCCACTGCCACGCCCCTTGTCCCACCCATTGCCACGCGCCTTGTCCCGCCCACTGCCACGCCCTTTGTCACGCCTACTGACCCGCCCACTGCCACGCCCCCTTATCCCGCCCCCTGCCACGCCCCTTTTCCCGCACACTGCCACGCCCCTTGACCCGCCCACTGCCACGCCCCTTGTGCCGCCCACTGACACCCTCTTGTCCTGCCCACGGCCACGTCCCTTGCTCAGCCCACTGCCCCGGCGCTTGTCCCGCCCACTGCCACGCCCCTTGTCACGCCCATTGTCCCTCCGCTGCCACTCTCCTTGTCACGCACACTGTCCCGCATTTTGCCACGTCCCTTGCCCCGCCCACTTCCACTCCCCTTGCCCCACCCTCTGTCCCACCCACTGCCTCGCCCCTTGCCCCGCCCACTACTACAATCCTCGACCCGCCCACTGCCACGCCCGTTGTACCGCCCACTGCCACGCACCTTGCCACGCCCTTGCCCCGCCCCTTGCCCCACCCTCTTTCCCGCCCACTGCCCCGCCCCTTGCCCCGCCCACTACTACAATCCTTGGCCCGCCCACTGCCACGCCCGTTGTCCCGCCCACTGCCACGCCCGTTGTCCCGCCCACTTCCACGCACCTTGTCCCACCCTCTGTCCCGCCCACTGCCCCGCCTCTTGCCCAGCCCACGACTACAATCCTTGACCCGCCCACTGCCACGCCCATTGACCCGCCCACTGCCACGCCCGTTGTCCCGCCCACTGCCATTGCCAGCTTCCTCAGCAGCAGCAGCAGCCTTGAAAAAGCTTTTCTATATATTTATACATATATATAAAAAATCTTTGATTGTCAAATGACGTGTAAAATTTCAAAGACAATTCATGCTGATTGATATAATGATCTGTTTATTATTCTCCTGGATTTTCCACACACAAAAACCAACATAGTTATCATTCACTTCCTGATATTCTTCAGCTATTAAATCGAAAGATGTATTCTCCTTTCACACTCCCCTGGGGTAACCACGTGTTCTGATGTTCATCCGGCAATAAACATTCCTTGGTCACAACATCCTAAACCTCAATGCTGGGACTTGTATCTCTCTGTGTCCAGGAGCATGATTTAAACCAATTAAATTTCTACCGCTGTTATAACCCACTGTCTACATAATACTCTTCTCCCTTGTTCACAGACACTTACATAGGAAACCGCAGGCCTTGTCAGATATTGCCCAGTGTCATGACTGAAGAAGCCTGGGCCTGAGTTGTAGCCTGCTGACGTTCAGGTAAAATATAACTCATGATACGATACGTGATGTAATGCAGATCTAATGTTCGGACTTGCTCTGAGCTTTTCTTTCCTGAACTAAATTAAATATTATTCTCAAAGGATACTTCAACCCATTTTTCAGCTCATCTCTGAATTTAGTCTGGGTTACTGCATAAATACACGTGTTTGTACAGCACCTCAAAAGCAGCAGCATGTAGCTGGTATGGTCTGCAATTTTCATCGGGTCATTGAAACTTGGAAAATAATACTGGTTTGTAATTCGCATTAATAAGAAAACAACCACATAGGTTGTCCAGAGCAGTATGAAGTTACCGGATATAGCGAAGAGTAAGATGATGGATTTCCTTCGGTTCTCCATCTCCGGATCATTGTGATTCACATCTTTCTTGCTGCCCCTCAGCCTCCTGCGGACTCTGCTGGCCACCAAAATGTATCCTACAGTCAGAGCATTGAGCAGCAATATCAGGAATATTGGGAGCAGTGGGGTTAAACGGCGGTGAATCCAGCCAAATGCTACCCAAGCAGTTACAGTGTAATACTCGAGTTTTTCATGACAGCCCCAGGGTACATGGTCGATTATATAGTAGCGTTCATATATAAAGAACCAGGGGATGTTTTTTATACAGAACAGCAGGCACACGTTTCTCGGTGCAATATTTAGTCCTCAGCTTCTGGCAACAAATGGTAACAAAACGATCGAGAGTGAAAGCGATTGTTAACCAGACAGAAATATCGGTGACTGCATGAATCAGCACTGCATGGAAAGAACACACAGGTGTGATGTGCAGGAAGGTACTCGGGAAATAATAATCATGAATCCGAACCAGTATCACATCAGTGACAATGACCAGTAGATCCGCCGCTAACATGGTCACAAGGTAGCGAGTGATACATCTGGAGAGAACGCACTTTCCCCGGGACAGGATCACAATCGTCACCACATTAGCTGGAAAAGGGAAACACACAGGAACAGGGAA
Organism: Pristiophorus japonicus; assembly: GCF_044704955.1. Classification (NCBI taxonomy): domain Eukaryota; kingdom Metazoa; phylum Chordata; class Chondrichthyes; family Pristiophoridae; genus Pristiophorus; species Pristiophorus japonicus. The sequence continues at coordinate 155,979 of NW_027254378.1, read as the reverse complement.
TCAGCAGTCAGGTTACAGCAAGGGAGCCAATTACACAGGATTTGGTGTGAAATGTACTTTACTGCAGGATCTGGGGACTGGATCTGAACTCTTTACCGCTGCTAGAATTGTCTAGCAGAACAGGATTTTAACATACAATTGCAATGTTAAATATCTGTGAGTGTGGGGTAAATACCCGAAAATAAACGATTCACAAAGTGTATAGAATATACAAATAGACTCTGGAAATTTCCTCGGAGCTGTTACCATTCTGCCACTGCAATTTCGTAGAAAGTGTTGTAGAAATCCACCGGAGATCCGAGTAAACTACTGGCCATTTAAATGTAGGAATAAATGGACAGTGTGAGAATGAGTTATGGATAATTGCGAAAAGTAGCAGTTCAGTGACCGAAGAAGAAATGAACAGAAAACTATTTGAAAATAAGTCATGAATGGTCAATTCTAAATTGGGAGATGGTTGGGGAGCGGTGAGAATGACGCCTGACCGAAATGCAGTGAATGCTAAAGGGGAACAACCGAGGGTGAGACAAAGTACAGGATTTGGGTCCGTGGACAGGAAAGGGGAGCGGATACAAGGTGTGGGCACGAAATGGCTCAGAGTTCTCATGTTGTATTCGCAGACTGGAGGCTATGAGTGAAGACCTTTGGACAAACTACTGTCAAACACCACGATAATAGGGGAGTTGGTATGTTTGAACTCAACCAAGTTGCAACAGTTACGTTTATAATCCAACAGATGAACATTTAATCTGAACAACTGACGTCTTGGCTGGAAGTCTCAGGTTTTTACATTGGTGTCTTGTACAGTGCAACCCCATCTGGACAAACTCTAACAATAACCACAAGGGGGAGAAGTTCAGATGTGATCATGAACAAACAACCTTAGCTTACACTTTCTTCTGCAATCCTAGGAAAAATATACATTCCAAAGTATACAATGGCACAAGGGGCATAATCTTCTCCTCGCTTTTGACGCCTCTAATAATGGAGCAAACTTCAGAGGGAGTTGTGTGTGGCGATCTCCAGACCGAAGCAACGATACAGCACAAGTGACAAAAGAGGCTGCAGTCCAGCCCAGGAGATACCTGCCGAGATTCAGCTTCAGAAAGGCTCCGTGGTAAGGTCTAAGCTCTGAATTGGCAGAATCCATCTTTAATATTAATCCGCCACATATAAATCTGGAGAATCTGTCTCTCTGGTGAGAAAGACTGGCGGAAAGTACATCCCAGCGGATGTGGGAGATTATATTTACCTGAGCTTCCTGCGCAATCTATCAACAATGTAAGATATGCTCAGAAGTGTTTGATTCGGATTCCTTTGGTGTGCAGGATAGTGTGACATATAGTAGTTGTTCCAACTTGATATACGTAAAGAGCTCCATGTGTTCATTTGTAAAGCAATAGAGACAGCCAGAGAGCGAGAGAGAGACTATATATACAAAAGAAACATCGGCACTGAAAAGATATTCTGAACAAGATAAGGCGGCTGGTGTAGAAATAATTAACTGCATTCCCGTTCAACTCTGTTTAGACAATACAGTCATAACTGGAAATTAAATCACATGGGTATATAAGATTAATATAGTTAATTATGGGTGTGTGGTATGTGGGGTGGGGGCGGCGTGTGGTTACCATGGATAGAGAAGTATAATATAAATCTACAGAGAAAAATGGACAAAGTAAGTCTGAATCAAAGACAAGAAATGGGCCGTCCTGTGCTGCTTAAAAGACGGAGGTGGGCCTCTTTCTTGAACCGCTGCAGTCCGTGTGGTGACGGTGCTCCACAGAGTTGCTAGCTGGTGAGCTGCATGAAATAATGGCGAAGATAACAGGAGATAATATTTCCGACTGGGCTTTGCAATCGGCCAAATTTGTCAGTAATTTATGTATCTGAACTATACAACCTCATAAAAGTTGCTAAAATCATGTCCACTGTTCAGTAATTTTCAAACCACTTAATTAATTCAACTATTGGAGCATTATTTCAACAACAACAATAATTTCTACTTATATAGCGCCTTTATAAAACTTCCCGAGGCGCTTCACAGGAGTTTGACAAGACATAACAAATAAATTAGGCACCGAGCCACGTAAGAATAAATTACGACCGATGACCAAATGTTTGGTCAGAGGTAGGTTATTAGCACTGTCTTCAAGGAAGAAAGGGAGGTATAGAGGCGGTGAGGATTTCGGGAGGCTGTTCCAGAGCTTAGGGCTCGGACAGCTGAAGGCACGGCCACCAATGGTTGAGCAGTTACAATCAGGGATACACAAGAGGGTAGAATTTGAGGAGCGCAGATATCTTGGCTGGTTGCGGTGTTGAAGCAGATTACAGAGATAGCGAGGGACGAGGACCCTGGAGGGATTTGTACACAGAAGGAGAATTTTGAAGCCGAGGTATTGTTGAACCCGGATCAGTGTAGCTCAGCGAGCACAGGGGTGATGGGTGTGTGGGATTTCGTGCGAGATTGGAAATGCACTGGCGAGTTTTGAATGACTTCAAGTTTACATAGTGTAGAATGTAGGAGGTCAGCCAGGAGTGTGTTGGAGCTGTACAAAGTAGAGGTATCAAAGGCATGGTTTAGGTTTTCAGCAGCAGAGGAACTGAGGCAAGGGCAGAGACGGGCAATGTCATATCGCAGATATGTGGCCAGAAGATCATTTCACGTTCTAAAGGACACCGAGTTTGCGAATTGTCTGCTTCAGTCACAGACAGAAGCACGGGAGAGGGATCGAGTCGATCGTTAGGGAACACAGTTTGCAGCAGGAACCAAAGAGAATGTCGTCAGTCTTCCCAATATTTAATTAGAGAAATATTCTGCTCATCCAGTACTGGAAGTCGGACAAGCAGTCTGCCAATTTAGAGAACTTGGAGGAAACAAGACTAGAGGTATTAAAACATGGAGTTCTGGGAGGCGACAACATGTTCAAGGACTTGGCAGTGGACTTTGAGGTTGGAGAGGGGGCGGTAGCTTGCAAGCTGAATAGTGTCAATGTTTTTTTGAGGAGAGGGGTGATGACGGTAGATTTGAAGGAGACGAGAGGACATGAGCTGAGAGTACCGGTAACTATGTCAGCTAACACGGGAGTCAGAAAAGGAAGTTGGGTGGTCAGCAGCTTGGTGGGACTGGGTCAAGTGAGCTGGAAGTGTGTCTCATGGATAAGATGAACATGGAGAGGTCAAGAGGGGCAGATCAGGGAGAGACTAGAGAGAGATGCGACTTCATGGCTAGGGCAGGGTGGAAAGTTCGAGGATGTTTGACACGTTGGGCTAGAGGATGGAAGAGAAGTGGCAGAGGCAGCTGATTGGGTGGTCACAATCTTTGAGACAAATAATTCCATGAGCTACTCACACTTGTTGTTGGAGGAAGTGTGGTGGAGACAGGGGAGAGGGGTTTCACAAGACGGTTAACAGTCGAGAATACTAGCCGGGGGGTTATGTTTGCATTTATAATGGTGCTGGAATAGTGAGCAGTTTTGGCAGACATGAGTTGGGTCCGATAAAATTTATGTGGTCTAGCCAAATCTGGCGTTGAAAGGTCAAACCAGTTGTCCGCCACATCCAAACAAGTCTGCGGCCCTTGGACTTGAGTGAGAGAGAATGAGGGCCGTACCAGGGGAAAGGCCAGGGTGACAGAAATTAATTGTTTTAATAGGAAATAGGGCATCAAAGGTGATGGTGAGGGGATATTTGAGGAGATTAGTGGCTGCAGAAATGGCATTGTCAATTAATTCATTATCTCCTCGGTTTAAACAGAGTCACAGTATAAATAGTGGTGATACCTGATTAACAAATATTCTAGTAACAAATCGATTTGACAATTAATCTTGTTGCTATTGCAGCTGCTATATAATGACAGGACAAAAAGGAAACAATGTTCTCTCTCACAGAATCCAATCACCATTGTTGCCAGTTACAAATCAAAATATCATTACTACTCTGTCTTACTGTTTTGATTTTCCAATTTCTCCATCCTTTCAGTCTCCAGTTCCACTGCCTGTGCAATGTCCCAAATATAATCATTACATGTGTGTATAACTCATTGCAAATGTTTAAAAATGAAATTTGCGTCCACAGGGCATAACTGTGCTTGGTGCACGAGTTCAGCTCTGAATAAATGCATCAACACTGTGGTTTCAGGAAATGCTTGAAAACACAACTGTATTTGTCAGAAATGGCGTGCAATAAAACACTTGTTTGTTACAGTCTAGCAAAGTTAATATGGACCTTCACTTTTTGTCAGAAGATGGTTTCTACAACTTCGTAACATACCTTGTCATGTAACTAAATGTCTATATATATGCACGCAGCAAGATCCACAAACACAACATCTAGTTGGTAAAGTTGGCTAAGGTTTGCTTCATTCGGAAACACAGCCATGGGAAAGGCAGTGCATACGAATGTGAGCCTAGATTTTCGACACGGTGTCAAACCCATAAACTTCTGAATCAGATGGGAGCCCCGGCTGTTACATTTAAAGGCCAGGTAGATAATTTAACCAGAGCATGCAAAGAGGAGAACATTAGCGAAGGGTTCCTGATGCTGCTAACGATTAACTGAAACAATTTCACACTCTAACGACATCCCACTGTGTGAATATTGCGCTCATTCTCACTGAGAACCGCATTGCTCCGAGACATTCCATGTAAAACAATGTTAGATTTTGAGTTGGAAATTCAAAAACATTGTAATATCAATAAACATCTCGAATAGTTTGGATGAAATGGAGGACAGATATTCTCGGAATTTCCGATAGTGACCCAAACCTGACAAATAATCACCTCAGGACCGACAGAACAATGACCAGGCCCTCCAGGTAATACAGCGAGACACGAATTTATGCAATCGGTAACCTCTTAAAATGAGTGCTGGAAACTCTATGGGCTGAGATAATATCATCGGACATTTTTTCCTGTAGAACATACAGATACACTGAAATTGGACCTGCGATTACCGGGACTGTCATTGCAGAAATGATGACTCTGGTGCTTGACGTATAGGAACGCAGGATTAGATCATTCTGCCCCACAAGCCTTTTCCACCATTCCAGTAGACCATGGGTGATCGGCACCCTCACTCCAATTACCGTCTTGGTTCCATATCACTTGATAGCCTGACCTTAACAAATCTATCGATCAGAGTCTGTAAAATTACAACTGACCATCAATTGACAGAATTTTGTGAGAACGAGTGTTAGATTTCTCCTCGACTTTGTGTGAGAAAGTATTTCGTGATTTCACTCCGAGCTGCAATTTTAAGATAACGCCTTCTGGTTCAGATTACACCGCCATAGGAAGCAGTTTCTGTGCCTACACTATCGAACACCTTTATCTATTTAAATAGCTCGGTTATATCACGTTTCACCCTTCTAAACACAATGGAATGCAAGGCAAAGTTAGGTAAACTTTCCTCATATTTGAATACTTTAAACCGTGGTATCAGTCTGGTTAACTTGCGCTGAAACCCCTCGAAGGCCAATCCATCTATCCTGCGATATGTTGCCCAAAACTGAACGTATATATTCCAAATGGGATCTGACCAAATCTCTGTACACCGAGAACAGCACGTCCTCAGTTGCAAATATCTTCCCCCTTGTGATAAAAGCGAAAATTCGCTCAACATTTATCCCTATTCTGTGGTTCCTTCCGTGCAACCAACTATCGATCCAAGTCGTAAGATTACAGCTAATTACGTGGGTTCCCATTTTTACGAATAATAACTGAAAAACATTATCAAAGCAGGGACTTAACTGACAATGTAATACAATTTGAGACGATGGGAACAGACATTCCAATGCACCGAGTACTGATCATATTTATTGTTAAAATTACCGCAGCTGACACAATATTGAATGGAAATAACAATTTGGCGCTTTTGCTTCACAAACTAAGCACGTTACCGGGAACACCAATTACCACGCCGAGAACTGGAACACCGCAAATGGTAATACAATAAATCAAACTGTATTGATCTCTGAGAAATGATGGGGACTCTTGGTGCGGCACATGTTACAACGGACCATGTGAGCTAATAAAGTCAGTGATATTCTTCGTAATATAGGGGCGAAACTTGCAGTAGAACCATTAGGCTGCATTGATCCTGAGATTTGTGAGAGTCAGCGGGATAGTGAGACAACTCACTTCAATCTGTTCTCATTGAGTAACCTCTTCAAACAGACTCTGCAGATTGTTAAAAGCAGCCGTAATATTGGACTTTAATGCTGATCATGTTTCTTCAAACACAAACATGCAAGGCAATTTATTAGTACAGGGTGGTGGGAACTCAGGAGACAGAATGTGAGATTTCAGTTTCCCAACTGAAGTGGGAAAGTTAGTGAGTGGTACAATGGGTCATAAAACACACTGGTTCGATACCCTGGGCTCTGCCACATAACCTGTAAATGTGAGGTAGAGGAATGTAATACAGACACAGATTACAGGGCGATATGACAGATGTGTTTAAAATTATTGACAGGATGGAAGAAGGTAGATAGAAGCAGACTGATTCCAGTAGATGTGTGTTGCAGATTGAGGAGCTGTAGAAACTAAGTGAAATAGAATACAATGGAACAGAGAGAAGAGAGAGCGGGAGAAAATTTTTTATACAGGGATTGGGGAGGCGGTGGAGTTCAGTCACATGGATAGAGATTGAGGCAGAAACTGTCAGAATTCAAAGTAGATTGGGTCCGTGGCTGGAGGAAGAGACGATAAAGGGATATGGAGACCGGGTGGTTAAAGGTGAATAGAAATTCCTCTATCTCTCAGTATCTGAAGCAAAATTAAAGTGAATGTGTGTGGATAACCGAGCGGACAGACTTACTGAGGGTACAGTCGATGTTATATCACCCTGCTAGCGTTTGGTCTGAACAATAAATGTGTGCGATTAGTATAAAGGGACCATGACCCGGCATGGAGACGGTGCTTTGGTTAAAATGCAGGTATTGAATCTAAAGCGTGTTTTTAAATGTGGACAAACCCAGGACAGCTGTATGGAGCGCCGCTGCCTTGTTCCAATCGTTCTCTCACAGCACGGATTCCCGGTCTGACCTGTACCGCTGCAGGAATGGATGTGACAGAAACCAGCTGCCTCCCACCGGCTGAAGGCAGAACAATCTCCGCCGGGAGGGCGAAGGCGAGTCTGAGAACAGGCTGGTCACCGGTCAGTGGCGAGGATGAGGGAGAGAGTCTGTGTTTCTACATGGAGCACAATCCCACACTCGGCATGGATTGTGATCACCAGGAATAATATCCGGCACTTTGCTGGAACCAGACCGAGAACAGCGGCTAGATTCTGATTAACGGGACTGAACAAATCCCGGTCCTGACTGTCCGAATTCCCAGGTATATGTCCATGATCGGCTGTCAGTGTCCATCTCCACAGCAGGAGTAAATGGAGCATTTTACAACACGCTGAATGTTCAGTGAAATATAATCTGTCAGATATTACCGAGTGTTACGGGAAAGGAGAGCAGGCACGGAAAAATGGGATTAAAATAATCCATTGAATCACACATCTCAGATAAAACGGAACCACTTTGAAAGACATGACATGGGGAAATAATGTGAAGATTTTATGAGGGTTAATGAAAATTAAAAAGGCATCAAATGATCAGTCACTTAAAAAGGTAGAGCGGGAAATACAGTCACTGACTTTCAGCCTTTTAATTGAATTGAGAAGAATATTTTAAAAATATAATTACTGAAATAAGAGCAAGAATAAAGTTAATCCCAACTTTATTCACGACGTTAGTAACGGAATTTAATCACTTACCGGAGATTCCCACGGCTGCTATAATCGGATAGTAAATCATTACCGCCTGTATAACTGGCGGTAACCAGGAAAATGGATAGGCAACAAACTGAACTCTCATTCTGTCCGAGAAGTGATGATGACTCTTGACACTGAACACAGGGCTCCAACTGACTGTGAGATGAGAGCTGATGAGAAAAATGTAATTATAATTGCGGGAGATTTCCCGTGGGACCATGAAAGATCAGGAGCATTGATATTACTTCCAGTCATTTGGCAGCACGTCAACACCCTGCACAGTAATGTTTGTGCTGCACTGATTATATCCAAACTAATAATACAAGTGTTTGTCGTGAAACCTCCCAAAGATTGGAGTGATATTTTGCTCACATTTCAAACTAACAATGTACAGAAAGCCGGGCCCTGCCGGCAATGCTGCACCACATTTAACAGAAGCAGCTCCAGTTTTCCTCCTGGTATGTGAGACGGTTAAATCCTGTCGATGCACCAACTGAATTCCCCGAATTCTGAAAGATGTTTCAATGTTTACAAAACTTCGGGCGTTCGTCACTCATCCGTCTCACTGTGGGAGTTCTGGTTGGCAATTGAATCAGAAATATATGTCTTTAGCACAGAAGGGGTCGGGCATTGCACCAGCACCTTGCAGAAAAATGAATGTTACTGATAGTGTAAAAAGTTGCTGAATTAATAGTGCAGAAAATGCAGTCTCATACTATAGCTCACTCACTTATTTTGCCTGCATATCGTAAAATTGTCAAAATAATGCTTGGTGATGAAGCGCAACAAGAAATTGCTAAAATTCCGCTGTCTGACGACACAATTCGGAGAAGGATCAATGATGTGTCATCTAACATTGAAGAAAATGTATCCCAGAAACTTACAAACTCGAATTTTGCTTTGCAAATCGACGAGTCGGTCGACATTATTGGTAAAGCACAATTATTATCATTTGTTCACTTCATTAATGAAAACGAGATATTGCACCAATTTCTGTGCTGGAGAGAACTTCCAGAAAATACTAGAGGTCAAGACATGTTTGATTCTGTGAATTCATATTTAGAAGATTTCAAAATTTCCTGGGACTCGTGTTTTGGATTCTGCACGGACGGTCTCCATCTATGGTGGGACATGTCAAAGGATTCATTACCCTCGCAAAAAAAATAATCCAAATATATTATTCACCCATTGCTTTTTGCATAGAGAAGCACTTGTTGCAAAGACATTACCACTACAATTAAAATCTTGTTAGATCAAGTTGTTAATATTGTAAATTGTATAAAATCAAGTGCTTCAAAAACTCGCTTGTTTAAACAGCTCTGCAAAGCTATGGATGCACAGCACGAATGTTTACTTTTGCATTCAGAGGTAAGATGACTTTCAAAGGGAAATGTCTTATGTCGTGTATTTGAACTGAAAAGAAGAATTCTCAGTATTTTTGAAAGAGAAGGAAACGATACCTTTGCAAATACCTTAAGAGTGAAATGTGGTGTGCTAAGTTACCATATTTGGCAGGTATATATAATTGTTTTAACAGTGTTAATACCAGTATGCAAGGGCCAAATGTAAACATTCTCACCTCTGCAGACAAGCTATTAGCTTTTCAGGAAAAAATTATATCTGGAAAAAGAGAGCAACAGAAAACAATCTTGAAATGTTCACTTTGATACCAAATCACAGTATTAAAAAGGTTGCTCCTATAGTGATAGAGCATTTGGCATCACTGGAATAAAATTTCAAAAAATATTTTCCATCTTTGGATGTAGAGAAGTGTGATTGGGTAAGAAATCCATTTTCTCCAATTAGTATGTCAGATTTTGATCTTACATTGCATGAAGAAGAATTGACTTCTAGTTCTACAGACCGTCGTCTTAAAATGAAACATTCAGATATGTCTCTTGATGCGTTCTGGATTTCTATTGAAGAAGAATATCCTGTAATATCAAAAAAAGCCTTGATAATTCTGATGCAGTTTTCAACATCATATCTGTGTGAATTAGGGTTCTCAAATCTTAGAAGCATCAAATGTAAAAACATGGGAAATACTTGGTGAACTTGAACACGAAATGAGAGTTGCCTTATCGGTTATACGCCCTAATACTTGTGACATAACTAAAAAAAGTCAGGCTCAAGTATCACGTTAAAATTCTAATTAATCTATAATTAACGTGAGGAATTATTATTATATATTATTATGTTATTGTTACTTTCAGAATGAAAAATAATTAATAATATACATGTGTACAATGTTGAATATCTTCATATAGTGTGATTAATAAAATGTTTTATAAATTTTCTGAAACTTGCTTTTATTTAACCTGTGTTCACCTTTTAATCCCTTCACGTGTGCCACCAAAAATCCTAGTATTTGAAAATGTGCCGCGAACACAAAAAGGTTGAGAACCACTGTTCCAGACAGTATCTCTGTTCATAAATAGAAGTATAGAGTACAAAAGTGTGGCTATTATGATGAACCTGCACAAATCATTGGTTCGGCCTCAACTGGAGGATTATGCCCAATTGTGGGCAACGCAGTTTAGGGAGAATATGAAGGCCTGCGAGAGGGTGCAGGAAAGATTTACGAGAATGATTCCAGGGATGAGGGACTTCAGTTATCTGGATAGATTGGAGAAGCTGGAATTGCAAGGGGAATAGAGTATAAAAGCAGAGAAGTCCTGCTACAACTGGACAGAGTATTGATGAGGCCACACCTGGAGTACTGCGTGCAGTTTTGGTCTCTGAATTTAAGGAAGGATATACTTACATTGGGGGCAGTTCAGAGAAGGTTCACGAGGTTGATTCCTGAGCTGAGGGGGTTGACTTATGAAGAAAGGTTTGAGAAGTTTGGGCCTATACACATTGGAGTTAAGAAGAATGAGAGGTGATCTTATTGAAACATAAAAGATACTGAGGGGGCTTGACATAGAAACATAGAAACATAGAAACATAGAAAATAGGTGCAGGAGTAGGCCATTCGGCCCTTCTAGCCTGCACCGCCATTCAATGAGTTCATGGCTGAACATTCAACTTCAGTACCCCATTCCTGCTTTCTCGCCATACCCCTTGATCCCCCTAGCAGTAGGGACCTCATCTAACTCCTTTTTGAATATATTTAGTGAATTGGCCTCAACAACTTTCTGTGGTAGAGAATTCCACAGGAACTTGGGGACTGGGAGAAATTTAGAACTCAGCAGAGGAGGACAAAGGGTTTGATTAGGGCAGGGAAAATGGAGTATGAGAAGAAGCTTGCAGGGAACATTAAGACGGATTGCAAAAGTTTCTATAGATATGTAAAGAGAAAAATGTTAGTAAAGACAAACGTAGGTCCCCTGCAGTCAGAATCAGGGGAAGTCATAACGGGGAACAAAGAAATGGCGGACCAATTGAACAAGTACTTTGGTTCGGTATTCACGAAGGAGGACACGAACAACCTTCCGGTTATAAAAGGGGTCGGGGGGTCTAGAAAGGAGGAGGAACTGAGGGAAATCCTTATTAGCCGGGAAATTGTGTTGGGGAAATTGATGGGATTGAAGGCCGATAAATCCCCAGGGCCTGATGGACTTCATCCCAGAGTACTTATGTAGGTGGCCTTGGAAATAGTGGATGCGTTGACAGTCATTTTCCAACATTCCATTGACTCTGGATCAGTTCCTATGGAGTGGAGGGTAGACAATGTAACCCCACTTTTTAAAAAAGGAGGGAGAGAGAAAACAGGGAATTATAGACCGGTCAGCCTGACATCGATAGTGGGTAAAATGATGGATGCAGAGAGGATGTTCCCACTCATAGGGGAAATTAAAACCAGGGGGCATAATTTCAGAGTAAGGGGTCGCCCATTTAAAACTGAGATGAGGAGGAATTTTTTCTCAGAGATTTGTAAAGCTGTGGATTTCCCTGTCCCAGAGAGCTGTGGAAGCCGGGACATTGAATATATTTAAGGCGGAGATAGACAGATTTTTGAGCGATTATGGGAGTAAAGGTTTATGGGGAGTGGGCAGCGAAGTGGAGCTGAGTCCATGATCTGATCAGCCATGATCTTATTGAATGGTGGAGCAGGCTCGAGGGGCCATAGTGCCTACTCCTGCTCCTATTTCTTATGTTCTATTGTTATTCTTTCACATTACTTTACAGAAGTTTACTTTTCAGGGTATTAAATGAGGAAGAGTTGTTGACCAGAGGCTCGAAATAAACATCACATTCAGATCTGATGGAGTCACTCGTTTCATCGGGACCTGAATATCTACGGCCTTTGACCATGGAAGCAAAATACACTGTTCACAGCGGGGATAAACTGTACAGGTGCTGTGTGTGTGGGCAAAGATTCAGCCGATCATCCAACCTGGAGAGACATAAGCGCAGTCACACTGGAGAAAAAAACCTGTAAATGTGGGGACTGTGGGAAACGTTTCCACTACACGTCCCAGCTGGAAACACATCGGCGAGTTCACACAGCGGAGAGGCCGTTCACCTATCTGAGTGTGGGAAGGGATCCACTCAGTTATCCTACCTGCTGATACACCAGCGAGTTCACACTGGGGAGACACCGTTCACCTCTCTGAGTGTGGGAAGGGATTCACTCAGTTATCCCACCTTTTGATACACCAGCGAGTTCACACTGGGGAGAGGCTGTTCACCTTTCTGACTGTGGGAAGGGATTCACTCAGTTATCCCACCGACTGATACACCAGTGAGTTCACACTGGGGAGAGGCTGTTCACCTCTCTGAGTGTGGGAAGGGTTTCACTCAGTTATCCCACCTGCTGATACACCAGTGAGTTCACACTGGGGAGAGTCCGCTCACCTCTCTGTGTGTGGGAAGCGATTCACTCAGTTATCCCACCGACTGATACACCAGTGAGTTCACACTGGAGAGAGACAGTTCACCTCTCTGAGTGTGGGAAGGGATTCACTCAGTTATCCCACCGACTGATACACCAGTGAGTTCACACTGGGGAGAGGCCGTTCACCTCTCTGTGGGAAGGGAGTCACTCAGTTATGCCACCTACTGATACACTAGCGAGGTCACACTGGGGAGAGGCTGTTCACCTCTCTGAGTGTGGGAAGTGATTCAATCAGTTATCCTACCTGCTGATACACCAGCGAGGCCACACTGGGGAGAGGCTGTTCACCTCTCTGAGTGTGGGAAGTGATTCACTCAGTTATCCTACCTGCTGATACACCAGCGAGTTCACACTAGGGAGAGACCATTCACCTCTCTGTGTGTGGGAAGGGATTCACTCAGTTATCCCACCTGCTGATACACCAGCGAGTTCACACCGGGAAAAGACCTTTCACGTCTCTGAGTGTGGGAAGGGATTCACTCAGTTATCCCACCTGCTGATACACAAGCGAGTTCACACTGGGGAGAGACCGTTCACCTCTCTGAGTGTAGGAAGGGATTCACTCAGTTATTAAGTCCGGCAGAGAATTCCGCAGGTTCACAATTCTCTGAGTGAGTTATGTACTCAGAAAGATGAGGGGATTTAATGGCAGCTTTCAAGGCCCCTTTTTATTTGACCTTCTCTCTGATCCAATTATCTCTCAGTTCTAAAGAAAGGCCATGTCTGAATTGTGAAATGAGGCGAATGTTTCTCCAATGTTGTTATTACTGCAGTACTGATGTACACCAGCAGCTGGTGATATTGTACTGTAAAACTTTGCAGTCCTTTGCCCAGCTCACTATTCCCATCTCCTGGCCGTCAGTGGTCTACAATGGGCTGCAAGGGACGGTTAAACACTCTGGGGTGAATTCTCACTTTTACCTCCCACAACTCGGGTGTTAGGGGATCGGCTCCAGTTGTACAGCCCGCACGGAGGAAATGTGAACATTCAGCCCTTTAAAGCGAAGGTTTACAAACTCCGGGTCTCTGTGAAGAGAGATAGTTTGTGTATTTCCCATCACCAGTGGTGCGTGGTGCTGATACCTGAGCAATGTGCTCACTTTAGAGCACAACTTATTGCTGCTTTTTAATACAAAGGAGCGGGGCAGTGATGAGAAAAGGCGGGGATGGAGCTGCTGTCGGTGTTTACTTTTTATTAAAGTCTTCTCACATTTTATATTTGTATCGGTTTATTTACAGTCTCACTGGGATTTTCAACGTGTCATTTGGGATTACATTTTCTATCTCCCGACCTCTGGCCTATGCTCCTGACCCTATCCGCGCGGGGTCAAGTCATTGTCAGGTCACGGATGATGTGGGCAGAGAGAGAGAGACAGAGAGACAGACAGACATAGAGAGAGGGAGACAGAGAGAGACAAAAAGTTAGAGAGAGAAAGACAGAGAGAGAGAGACACAGAGTGAGAGCAAGACAGAGAGGGAGAGGGAGAGAGGGAGAGAGACAGAGAGTGAGAGAGAGACATGGAGGTTGGAAGAGAGAGGGCGAGAGACAGAGAGTGAGAGAGAGACAGAGAGGTAAAGAGAGAGAGGGAGAGAAACAGAGACGGAGAGAGAGAGACAGAGAGGGAGAGAGAGAGGGAGAGATACATAGAGTGAGAGGGAGCGGGGCAGTGGGACTGGTTCGGGATTGAAACAGGGCTATGGGGAAAGAGCGGGGCAGTGAGATTAGTTTGGGATTGATACAGGGCTATGGGGAGAGAGCGGGGCAGTGAGATTAGTTTGGGATTGATACAGGACTCTGAGGCGAGAGCGGGGCAGAGGGGTTAGTTTGGGGATTGATACAGGGCTATAGGGAGAGAACGGGGCAGTGGGATTAGTTTGGGGATTGATACAGGACTATGGGGGGAGAGCGGGGCAGTGGGATTAGTTTGGGGATTGATACAGGGCTATGGGGAGAGAGAGGGGCAGTCAGATTAGTTTGGGATAGATACAGGGCTATGGGGAGAGAGCGAGGCAGTGAGATTAGTTTGGAATTGATACAGGACTATGGGGCGAGAGCGGGGCAGAGGGATTAGTTTGTACATTGATACATGGCTATGGGGAGAGAACGGGGCAGTGGGATTAGATTTGGATTGATACAGGGCTATGGGGAGAGAGTGGGGCAGTGGGATTAGTTTGGGGATTGATACAGGACTATGGGGAGAGAGCTGGGCAGTGGGATTGGTTTGAGGATTGATATAGGGGTATGGGGAGAGAGCGGGGCAGTGAGATTAGTTTGGGATTGATACAGGGCTATGGGGAGATAGCGGGGCAGTGAGATTAGTTTGGGATTGATACAGGACTGTGGGGCGAGATCGGTGCGGAGAGATTAGTTTGGGGATAGATACAGGACTATGGGGAGAGAACGGGGCAGGTGGGATTAGTTTGGGGATTGATACAGGACTATGGGGAGAGAGAGGGGCAGTGGGATTAGTTTGGTGATTGATACAGGACTATGGGGAGAGTGCGGGGCAGTGGGATTAGTTTGGGATTGATACAGTGCTATGGGGAGAGAGCGGGGCAGTGGGATTAGATTGGGGATTGATACAGGACTATGGGGAGAGAGTGGGGCAGTGGGATTAGTTTGGGATTGATACAGGACTATGGGGAGAAGAGCGGGGCAGTGTGATTAGTTTGGTATTGATACAGGACTATGGGGAGAGAGCGAGGCAGTGGGATTAGTTTGGGATTCATTGAGGACTATGGGGAGAGAGCGGGGAAGTGGGATTAGTTTGGGGATTGATACAGGACTATGGGGAGAGAGCGGGGCAGTGGATTAGTTTGGGATTGATACAGGACTATGGGGAGAGAGCGCGGCAGTGTGATTAGTTTGGTATTGATACAGGACTATGGGGAGAGAGCGGGGCAGTGGGATTAGTTTGGGATACATTGAGGACTATGGGGAGAGAGCGGGGAAGTGGGATTAGTTTGGGGATTGATACAGGACTATGGGGAGAGAGCGGGGCAGTGGGATTAGTTTGGGGATTGATACAGTTCTATGGGGAGAGAGCGGGGTAGAGGGATTCGTTTCGGGATTGATACAGGACTATGGGGAGAGAGCGGGGCAGTGGGATTAGTTTGGGTGAGATTGAGCAGCCATTTTACATGAGATGTGTGGTGACCATTTTACACCAGGACACATGTTAGAGAGAACGGGAGAGAGAAAGAGAGAGAGAGAGAAGAGAGAGAGAGAGACAAGAGATTGCGAGTGACAGCAATCGAGAGAGAGAGAGGCACAAAGAGAGAGGAAGAGAGAGACATAGAGAAAGAGACAGAGGGAGTAAGACAGATAGAGACAGAGAGAGAAAGAGAGAGAGAGAAAGAAAGACAAAAGAGACTGAGAGTTAGAGTCAGAGAGAGAGAGAAAGATAGAGACTGATAGGCAGAGAGATAGAGAGAGATAGAGCAAGGCAGAAACAGGGAGAGAGACACAGAGAAACAAAGAGAGAGAGAGAGAGTGACAGAGAGAGAGAGAGAGAAAGAGAGAGAGAGATACAGAGCGAATTGGAGAGAGAGAGAGAGAGTCATAGAGAGAGACACAAAAAATACAGAGCGAGAGAGAGAGATCAACAGACTGGTAGAGAGAGATAGAGAGAGAGACTCAGAGAGAGGGGGACAGAGAGAGCGAGAGAGAAAGACAAACTTATAGAGAGAAACAGAGAGACAGAGAGATAGAGAGAGCAATAGAGAGAGAGTGATGGAGAGAGAGAGAGAGATCGGCAGATAGAGAGAGCTAGAGAGAGATACTCAGACAGAAAGGGAGAGAGAGAGAGAGACAGAGAGAGACAGAGGGTAAGAGAGTGAGGCAGAGACAGACAGAGAGAGAGTGAGAGAAAGAGCGAGAGAGACAGACCGAGAGAGACAGAGGGATAGACAGATATAGAGGCAGAGAGAGAGAGAGAGAAAAAAAAGAGACAATTAGACAAAGAGAGAGAGAGAGATAGACACAGGGAGTGAGAGAGACACATACAGGGAGCGTGAGAGAGAGAGATACAGAGAAACAGGCAGAAAGAGTGAGAGAGAGAGAGAGACTGAAAGAGAGAGAGAGAGAGACAGAGAGCGAGAGACAGAGAGAAACAGAGAGAGAGAGACCGAGTGAGTGTGTGTGTGTGTCTCTCTCTGTATAGATTCTGGGTTTGATACATTGCTATGAGGAGAGAGCAGGGCAGTGGGTTTAGTTTGGGGATTGATACAGGACTATGAGGAGAGAGCGGGGCAGTTGGATTAGTTTGGGATTGGTACAGGACTATGGGGAGAGAGCGGGGCAGTGGGATTAGTTTGGGATTGATACATCACTATGGGGAGAGCGGGGCAGTGGGATTAGTTTGGGATTGATACAGGACTATAGGGAGAGAGCGGGGCAGTGGGATTCGTTTGGGATTCATAGAGGACTATGGGGAGAGAGCGGGGCAGTGGGATTAGTTTGGGGATTGATACAGGACTATGGGGAGAGAGCGGGGCAGTGGGATTAGTTTGTGTGCGATTGAGCAGCCATTTTACATGAGATGAGTGGTGACAATTTTACACCAGGACACATGTTAGAGAGAACGGGAGAGAGAGAGAGAGAGAAGAGAGAGAGAGAGAGAAGAGATTGCGAGTGACACAAATCGAGAGAGAGAGAGGCACAAAGAGAGAGGAAGAGAGAGACATAGAGAATGAGACAGAGGGAGCAAGACAGATAGAGAGAGAGAGAGAGAGAGAGAGAGAGAGAGAGAAAGAAAGACAAAAGAGACTGAAAGTTAGAGTCAGAGAGAGAGAAAAAGATAGAGACTGATAGGCAGAGATAGAGAGAGATAGAGCAAGGCAGAAACAGGGAGAGAGACACAGAGAAACAAAGAGAGAGAGAGAGTGACAGAGAGAGAGAGAGAGAAAGAGAGAGAGAGATACAGAGCGAGTTGGAGAGAGAGAGAGTCAGAGAGAGACACACAAAAAATACAGAGCGAGCGCATAAGGGATGGTTTTTTAGACCAATATGTCGAGGAACCAACTAGGGGGGAGGCCATCTTAGACTGGGTGTTATGTAATGAGAAATGATTAATTAGCAATCTCGTTGTGCGAGGCCCCTTGGGGAAGAGTGACCATAATATGGTGGAATTCTGCATTAGGATGGAGAATGAAACAGTTAATTCAGAGACCATGGTCCAGAACTTAAAGAAGGCTAACTTTGAAGGTATGAGGCGTGAATTGGCTGAGATGGATTGGCGAATGATACTTAAGGGGTTGACTGTGGATGGGCAATGGCAGACATTTAGAGACCGCATGGATGAACTACAACAATTGTACATTCCTGTCTGGCATAGAAATAAAAAAGGGAAGGTGGCTCAACCGTGGCTATCAAGGGAAATCAGGGATAGTATTAAAGTCAAGGAAGTGGCATAAAAATTGGCCAGAAATAGCAGCGAACCTGGGGACTGGGAGAAATTTAGAACTCAGCAGAGGAGGACAAAGGGTTTGATTAGGGCAGGGAAAATGGAGTATGAGAAGAAGCTTGCAGGGAACATTAAGACGGATTGCAAAAGTTTCTATAGATATGTAAAGAGAAAAAGGTTAGTAAAGACAAATGCAGGTCCCCTGCAGTCAGAATCAGGGGAAGTCATAACGGGGAACAAAGAAATGGCGTACCAATTGAACAAGTACTTTGGTTCGGTATTCACGAAGGAGGACACGAACAACCTTCCGGTTATAAAAGGGGTCGGGGGGTCTAGTAAGGAGGAGGAACTGAGGGAAATACTTATTAGCCGGGAAATTGTGTTGGGGAAATTGATGGGATTGAAGGCCGATAAATCCCCAGGGCCTGATGGACTGCATCCCAGAGTACTTAAGGAGGTGGCCTTGGAAATAGTGGATGCGTTGACAGTCATTTTCCAACCTTCCATTGACTCTGGATCAGTTCCTATGGAGTGGAGGGTAGCCAATGTAACCCCACTTTTTAAAAAAGGAGGGAGAGAGAAAACAGGGAATTATAGACCGGTCAGCCTGGCATCGGTAGTGGGTAAAATGATGGAATCAATTATTAAGGATGTCATAGCAGTGCATTTGGAAAGAGGTGACATGATAGGTCCAAGTCAGCATGGATTTGTGAAAGGGAAATCATGCTTGACAAATCTTCTTGAATTTTTTGAGGATGTTTCCAGTAGAGTGGATAAGGGAGAACCAGTTGATGTGGTATATTTGGACTTTCAGAAGGCGTTCGACAAGGTCCCACACAAGAGATTGATGTGCAAAGTTAGAGCACATGGGATTGGGGGTAGTGTACTGACATGGATTGAGAACTGGTTGTCAGACAGGAAGCAAAGAGTAGGAGTAAATGGGTACTTTTCAGAATGGCAGGCAGTGACTAGTGGGGTACCGCAAGGTTCTGTGCTGGGGCCCCAGCTGTTTACACTGTACATTAATGATTTAGATGAGGGGATTAAATGTAGTATCTCCAAATTTGCGGATGACACTAAGTTGGGTGGCAGTGTGAGCTGCGAGGAGGATGCTGTGAGGCTGCAGAGCGACTTGGATAGGTTAGGTGAGTGGGCAAATGCATGGCAGATGAAGTATAATGTGGATAAATGTGAGGTTATCCACTTTGGTGGTAAAAACAGAGAGACAGACTATTATCTGAATGGTGACAGATTAGGAAAAGGGGAGGTGCAAAGAGACCTGGGTGTCATGGTACATCAATCATTGGCATGCAGGTGCAGCAGGCGGTTAAGAAAGCAAATGGCATGTTGGCCTTCATAGCAAGGGGATTTGAGTACAGGGGCAGGGAGGTGTTGCTACAGTTGTACAGGGCATTGGTGAGGCCACACCTAGAGTATTGTGAACAGTTTTTGTCTCCTAACCTGAGGAAGGACATTCTTGCTATTGAGGGAGTGCAGCGAAGGTTCACCAGACTGATTCCCGGGATGGCGGGACTGACCAATCAAGAAAGACTGGATCAACTGGGCTTGTATTCACTGGAGTTCAGAAGAATGAGAGGGGACCTCATAGAAACATTTAAAATTCTGACGGGGTTAGACAGGTTAGATGCAGGAAGAATGTTCACAATGTTGGGGAAGTCCAGAACCAGGGGTCACAGTCTAAGGATAAGGGGTAAGCCATTTGGGACCGAGATGCGGAGGAACTTCTTCACCCAGAGAGTGGTGAACCTGTGGAATTCTCTACCACAGAAAGTTGTTGAAGCCAATTCACTAAATATATTCAAAAAGGAGTTAGATGAGGTCCTTACTGCTAGGGGGATCAAGGGGTATGGCGAGAAAGCAGGAATGGGGTACTGAAGTTGAATGTTCAGCCATGAACTCATTGAATGGCGGTGCAGGCTAGAAGGGCCGAATGGCCTACTCCTGCACCTATTTTCTATGTTTCTATGTTTCTATGAGAGAGATCAACAGACTGGTAGAGAGAGATAGAGATAGAGACTCAGAGAGAGGGGGACAGAGAGAGCGAGAGAGAGAAAGACAAACTTATAGAGACAAACAGAGAGACAGAGAGATAGAGAGAGCAATAGAGAGAGAGTGATGGAGAGAGAGAGAGAGACAGAGATAGGCAGATAGAGAGAGCTAGAGAGAGATACTCAGACAGAAAGGGAGAGAGAGAGAGACACAGAGGGTAAGAGAGTGAGGCAAAGACAGACAGAGAGAGAGTGAGAGACAGACCGAGAGAGATAAACGGAAAGACATATATAGAGGCAGAGAGAGAGAGAGAGAGAAAAAAAGAGATAGATAGACAAAGAGAGAGAGAGAGATAGACACAGGGAGTGAGAGAGACACGTAGAGGGAGAGTGAGAGAGAGGGATACAGAGAAACAGGCAGAAAGAGAGAGAGAGAGAGAGAGAGACTGAAAGAGAGAGATAGATAAACATAGAGCGAGACAGAGAGTGAGAGACATAGAGAGAGAAAGGTAGAGATTGACAGTAATGGAGAGAGAGACAGAGAGCGAGAGACAGAGAAAAAAAGAGAGAGAGAGACAGAGTGAGTGTGTGTGTGTCTCTTTCTCTGTATAGATTCTGGGTTTGATACAGTGCTATGAGGAGAGCGCAGGGCAGTGGGATTAGTTTGGGGATTGATACAGGACTATGGGGAGAGTGCGGGGCAGTGGGATTAGTTTGGGGACTGATACAGGACCATGAGGAGAGAGCAGGGCAGTGGGGTTAGTTTGGGGATTGATACAGGACTATGGGGAGAGAGCAGGGCAGTGGAATTAGTTTGGAGATTGATACAGGACTATGGGGAGAGAGCGTGGAACTGGGATTAGTTTGGGGATTGATAGAGGACTATGGGGAGAGATTGGGGCAGTGGAATTAGTTTGGAGATTGATACAGGACTATGGGGAGAGAGCGGGGCAGTGGGATTAGTTTGGGATTGATACAGTGCTATGGGGAGAGAGCGGGGCAGTGGGATTAGTTTGGGGGTTGATAAAGGACTATGGGGAGAGAATGGGGCAGTGGGATTAGTTTGGGATTTAAACAGTGCTATGGGGAGAGAGCGGGGCAATGGGATTAGTTTGGAGATTGATACAGGACTATAGGGAGAGAGCTGGCCAGTGGGATTAGTTTGGAGATTGATACAGGACTATGGGAAGAGAGCGGGGCAGTGGGATTAGTTTGGGACTGATACAGGACTATGGGGAGCGAGCGGTCAGTGGGATTAGTTTGGGGATTGATACAGGACTATGGGGAGAGAGCGGGTAGTGGGATTAGTTTGGGGATTGATACAGGACTATGGGGAGAGAGCGGGGCAGTGGGATTAGTTAGGGGATTGATACAGGACTATGCGGAGAGAGCGGGGCAGTGGGATTAGTTTGGGGATTGATGCAGGACTATGGGGAGAGAGCGGGGCAGTGGGATTAGTTTGGAGATTGATACAGGACTATGGGGAGAGAGCGGGGCAGTGGGATTAGTTTGGAGATTGATACAGGACTATGGGGAGAGAGCGGGGCAGTGGGATTAGTTTGGGATTGATACAGGACTATGGGGAGAGAGCGGGCAGTGGGATTAGTTTGGGGATTGATACAGGACTATGGGGCGAGCGGGCAGTGGGATTAGTTTGGGGATTGATACAGGACGATGGGGAGAGAGCGGGGCAGTGGGATTAGTTTGGGGATTGATACAGGACTATGGGGAGAGAGCGGGGTAGTGGGATTAGTTTGGAGATTGATACAGGACTATGGGGAGAGAGCGGGGCAGTGGGATTAGTTTGGAAATTGAAACAGGACTATGGGGAGAGAGCGGGGCAGTGGGATTACGTTGGGGATTGATACAGGGCTCTGGGGAGAGAGCGGAGCAGTGGGGTTAGTTTGTAGATTGATACAGGTCTATGGGGAATGAGCGGGGTAGTGGGATGAGTTTGGCGATTGATACAGGATTATGGGGAGTGAGCAGGGCAGTGGGATTAGTTTGGGGATTGATACAGGACTATGGGGAGAGAGCGGGGAAGTGGGATTAGTTTGGGGATTGACACAGGGCTATGGGGAGAGAGCGGGGCAGTGGTATTAGTTTGGGGATTGATACAGGGCTATGGGGAAAGAGCGGGGCAGTGGGATTAGTTTGAGGATTGATACAGGACTATGGGGAGGGAGCAGGGCAGTGGGATTAGTTTGGGGATTGATACTGGACTATGGGGAGAGAGCGGGGCAGTGGGATTAGTTTGGAAATTGATACAGGACTATGGGGAGAGAGCGGGACAGTGGGATTAGTGTGGGGATTGAACAGGGCTATGGGGCGAGAGCGCGGCAGTGGGATTAGTTTAGGAATGATACAGGGCTTTGGGGAGAGAGCGCGGCAGTGGGATTAGTTTGGGGATTGATACAGGACTAAGGGGAGAGAGCGGGGCAGTAGAATTAGTTTGGGGATTGATACAGGACTATGGGGAGAGAGCGTGGCAGTGGGATTCATTTGGGGATTGATACAGGACTATGGGGAGAGAGCGGGGCAGTGGGATTTGTTTGGGGATTGATACAGGACTATGGGAAGAGAGCGGGGCAGTGGAATTCGTTAGAGGATTGAAACAGGGCTATGGGGAGAGAGCGGTGCAGTGGTATTAGTTTGGGGATTGAAACAGGGCTTTGGGGAGAGAGAGGGTTAGTGGGATTAGTTTGGAGATTGATACATGACTATGGGGAGAGAGCGGGGCAGTGGGATTAGTTCAGGGTTTGATACAGGGCTTTGGGGAGAGAGCGGAGCAGTGGGATTAGACCGAGAGAGAAAGCCAGAGCGATGGAGAGAGAGAGAGAAAGGCAGCGAGAGTGAGACAGAGAGTGAGGCAGAGAAAAATACAAAATGAGAGAGAGAGACAGAGAGATTGAGAGACAGATCGAGAGAGAGAGAGAGAGAGACAGGGAGAGAGAGAGGCAGAGACAGAGACAGAGAGACACAGAGAGAGAGAGGCAGAGAGAGCGAGAGAGACAGAGAGCGAGAGACAGAGTTATAGAGAGATAAAGAGAAAGAGAGACAGAGAGATACATAGCGAGAGAGAGAGAGAGTCGGCGAGAGAGAGTCGGCGAGAGAGAGTGAGAGAGAGACAGAGATACGGAGAGACAGAGATACAGAGAGAGAGAGACAGAGATAGGCAGACAGAGAGCGATAGAGAGAGAGACTCAGAGTGATTAGGACAGAAAGACAGAGACAGAAAGTGTAAGGGACAGACAGAGATTGAGAGACAGACAGAGACAGAGCGAGAGAGAGAGAGAGATGGGGAGAGAGAGGGCGTGAGAGGGAGAGAGGGAGATAGAGAGAGAGAGAGAGACAGGGAGTCAGAGAGAGAGAGATAGAGAGGATGGGAGACAAGAGAGAGACAGAGAAAGATACAGAGCGAGAGATA
This sequence comes from Pristiophorus japonicus, assembly GCF_044704955.1. Classification (NCBI taxonomy): domain Eukaryota; kingdom Metazoa; phylum Chordata; class Chondrichthyes; family Pristiophoridae; genus Pristiophorus; species Pristiophorus japonicus. The sequence continues at coordinate 132,531 of NW_027254378.1, read as the reverse complement.
GAGAGAGAAAGAGAGAGAGAGATACAGAGAGACAGAGACAGAGAGACAGAGAGCGAGAGAGAGACAGAATTGTAGAGAGATACATAGAGTGAGACAGAGAGATACATAGAGAGAGGGAGACGGAGAGAGAGAGAGACAGAGATAGGCAGACAAAGAGACAGAGAGATAGACTCAGAGAGAGGGACAAACAGTCAGAGCGAGAGAGAGAAAGAGAGATAGAGATGGAGACAGAGCGTTGGAGAAAGAGAGAGAGTTAGAGAGAGAGAAAAACAGAGAGATACAGATAAACAACGCGAGAGAGAGAGAACGAGAGAGATAGACAGAGTGAGAGAGCGAGAGAAAGAGAGACAGACAGAGAGAAAGACACAGAGAGCGAGGGAGAGAGACAGAGAGACAGAGAGTGAGACAGATGGAGAGGCAGAGAGAGAGAGAGAGAAAGAGAGAGAGAGACAGACAGAGAGAAATACACAAAGAGCGAGAGAGAGAGAGAGACAGAGAGGGAGACAGACAGAGAGACAGTCAGCGGGAGAGATGAGACAGATAGAGAGAGAGAAACAGAGAGAGAGACAGAGTGAGAGAGACAAAAGAGAGAGAGCGAGATAGACAGAGAGCGAGAGAGAGAGACACCGACAGAGAGAGTGAGAGACAGGGAGAGAGACACACACAGAGGGAGAGAGATATAGACAGAGAGGGAGAGAGACAGACAGAGACAGAGAGGAGGAGATTGCGTGTGTGTGTCTCTTCCTGCATAGAGTCTGGGATTGATACAGGACTATGGGGAGAGAGCGGGGCAGTGGTATTACTTTGGGGATAGATACAGGACTATTGGCAGAGAGCGGGGCAATGGGATTAGTTTGGAGATTGATACAGGACTATGGGGAGAGAGCGGGGCAGTGGGATTAGTTTGGAGATTGATACAGGACTATGGGGAGAGAGCGGGGCAGTGGGATTAGTTTGGGGATTGATACAGGGCTATGGTGAGAGAGCGGGGCAGTGGGATTAGTTTGGAGATTGATACAGGACTATGGGGAGAGAGCGGGGCAGTGGGATTAGTTCAGGGTTTGATACAGGGCTTTGGGGAGAGAGCGGAGCGGTGGGATTAGACCGAGAGAGAGAGAGCCGGAGCGATGGAGAGAGAGAGAGAAAGGCAGCGAGAGTGAGACAGAGAGAGAGGCAGAGAAAAATACAAAATGAGAGAGAGAGACAGAGAGATTGAGAGACATATCGAGAGAGAGAGAGAGAGAGAGACAGGGAGAGAGAGAGAGACAGAGACAGAGACAGAGAGACACAGAGAGAGAGAGGCAGATAGAGCGAGAGAGACAGAGAGCGAGAGACAGCGTTATAGAGAGATACAGAGAAAGAGAGACAGAGAGCTACATAGCGAAAGAGAGAGAGTCGGCGAGAGAGAGTCGGCGAGAGAGAGAGAGAGAGACAGAGATACGGAGAGGCAGAGATACAGAGAGAGAGAGCAAGAGACAGAGAGACAGACAGAGAGAAAGACACAAAGAGCGAGGGAGAGAGACAGAGAGACAGAGAGAGACAGATGGAGAGGCAGAGAGAGAGAGAGAGAAACAGAGAGAGACAGACAGAGAGAAATGCACAGAGAGCGAGAGAGAGAGAGAGACAGAGAGGGAGAGAGACAGAGAGACAGTCAGCGGGAGAGATGAGATAGATAGAGAGAGAGAAACAGAGAGAGAGTCAGAGAGAGAGAGACAAAAGAGAGAGAGCGAGATAGACAGAGAGCGAGAGAGAGAGACAGAGAGAGGGAGACCGACAGAGAGAGTGAGAGACAGAGAGAGAGACACACACAGAGGGAGAGAGATATAGACAGAGAGGGAGAGAGAGCGACAGAGAGTGAGAGACAGACAGTGACAGAGAGGAGGAGATTGCGTGTGTGTGTCTCTTCCTGCATAGATTCTGGGATTGATACAAGGCTATGGGGAGAGAGCGGGGCAGTGGGATTAGTTTGGGGATTGATACAGGATTATGGGGAGAGGGCGGGGCAGTGGGATTAGTTTGGGGATTGATACAGGACTATGGGTAGAGAGCGGGGCAGTCGGATTAGTTTGGGGATTGATACACGGCTATGGGGACAGAGCGGGGCAGTGGGATTAGTTTAGGGATTGATAGAGGGCTTTGGGGAGAGAGCGGGGCAGTGGGATTAGTTTAGGGATTGATACAGGGCTTTGGGGAGAGAGTGGGGCAGTGGGATTAGTTCAGGGATTGATACAGGGCTTTGGGGAGAGAGCGGGGCAGTGGGATTAGTTCAAGGATTGATACAGGGCTATTGGGAGAGAGCGGGGCAGTGGGATTAGTTTAGGGATTGATACAGGGCTTTGGGGAGAGAGCGGGGCAGTGGGATTAGACCGAGAGAGAGAGCCAGAGCGATGGAGAGAGAGAGAGAAAGGCAGCGAGAGTGAGACAGAGATAAAAAGGCATAGAAAAATACAAAATGAGAGAGAGAAACAGAGAGATTGAGAGATAGATCGAGAGAGAGAGAGAGAGAGACAGGGAGAGAGAGAGAGGCAGAT